>NC_079295.1:49206750-49509780 GCF_023638135.1 Falco biarmicus | reverse complement strand
GGGAGCGAGGCATTCCCCACTGGAGAGGAAAACAGTTGAGGAACCCTGGAGCTGGCTGGGCACACATGATGCCATAGGACCCAACACGCTGGCCAAAGGCAAGGGTGGAGCTGACCACTGGCAGGTCATGGCTACCAAGGATGGTTCCTGATGACAGAAGAAAAGGCAGATGTCACACTCGCCCTCAGGAAGGTCTATGTGGGGTACAACAGGCTGGTCAGCTTCACCCCAGTGCCCAGAAAGGCTCCGGAGCGAGTCTTACTGGAAGACACATCCCAGCGCACAAAGCACAAGGCAGTGATTAGGAACAGCATGGCAAATTCTGCCCGACTGACCTGATGGCTTTCGGTGATACCTGGCTCTGTAGCTAATGGACGAGCATTGGGTATTGTTCATCCTGAGTTTCGCAAGGCCTTTGGCATCATCTCCCACAGTTAACTTTAGAGCCAAACTGATGAAATACAGAGTAATAGATGGAAAATTGGCTATAAACCCATGAACCATACTCATGCGCACTATGACAACCAGCACAGAAACAACTCAAAATTTAATTTGCAAGTAATTTCCTTGGTTTAAGGCTTGCTCTACCTTAACATCACACAGGCTGCAGGCCCTTTACCTTCCAGGACTTGTGGATTCTACAGTCTGGCTATGAATCTTTCCTCTGTATATCCTCCACCTCAGTTGATGGAATGTATTTCATCATCTGCTTGAAATATGCTGTCGCTTTTGATGTCTCCTCCATTTGGATCTCATCATACAAACATCTGCTAGAACACTTCCCCTATTCATTACTCACTGTGTAAGCAGTTTTGGAGGAGAAAAAAAATATGTAAATCTCCTTTATAACTACATAAAGAAAAACACTGCAGAACACTGCAATAAACCATGGCCAAAAGCTTCTCTCAATCAACACTGCTCAGCCAGAATCTAAAGGGTTGAGAGGATCAGATGTTCGTACACCACAGAGGTATCTGTCCCCACGTTAAAAATTTGCCGAGTTGCTCATCAACTCAGGCACGTTTCTGAGACCTTAAACACGCTCAGTGCACGTTTCCTTTCTGCATGGCATAGCTTTATGCTGTTCCCAAGAAAGGCACCTTCAGGAACAGAAGAGCTTTGTTGCATCCTTGGAAGAGAAACTTTCACCTACAGAACCCGTAACTGCTTATGACCCTGCCATAACGGAGCTGCCCTCGGTTATTGCCCTTTCTGCATCCAGCTCCCAGGGACCACGCGAGGAGCTGGGCCAGTCCAGGAGCTACTGCAGCCGCCCGCAGACAATTTGCCCCATGACCCCGTAAGATTAAGAAGCAGCCACGTTGCCAAGTGGACTCAACTACATACTTACAGGTTGTATAAAAACTGTCTCCCCCTCCTGCCCGCAGACACGGAGCAGCACCAGTGGCCCTGTAGCCCCAGCGATGCACCGTCCCGCGGCAGAGATGCTCGTGGTGCAGCAGACGCAGTCCTGAGCCCCCAGGCAGCCGTGCTCTGTCTGCTCCATCAGACTGGGAAGAGGAGAACCTGATCAGCCGCGCTGGTACCTCCCGCTTGCTGCAAACAAGGTGACTGCTACTACTTTTTCATGCTGCAGCTGCAAAGGCAGAAAGTGGATATGCTTACTGAACACCTGCTGATGGACCAAAACGCCTTCAGAGCAGGGAGGTTTCACTCTGGAACAAAAGGAAAATTTCATTTTTAACCCATAGTTCTAAGAAGAGGCAGGTTACAAAGATTATTAGAGATCTGCATTTCTGAGTCCAATAAAAATTCAAATATATCTGGCTGTAGAGTCTTACAGTAAAAGGATGTCAATTGCTTCATACAAACTTTTTTTTTTAAAAAAAAAAGATCCACAGATAAGATACAACTAAATGAAGCTCACACCCTGTCCCCTGAGCTTGCGCACAGGTTGCACCAGGAAGCAGCGAGTGACCCAGCTGAAATGCAAACCAGCTTCTGCAAAAGGCTACTACAGTTCACTCAAAGAAAGAAGGAATTTCTGCATTAAAAGAGAGTGACAAACAAATACACCCTCCATAAACTTGTAAAGGAAGTTGTGTCTGCTATGAGCTCATTTCCCCTACATAAAAAGAACACTGCGGGGCAAAGCTCCTCTTTGCCAGACTTGACAGATGCAACACAGAATGGAGTTTTCAGGGTTTCATTTTTGACAGTTTAAAGCAAAGATCTGTAGGTTGGATGGCTAAAAAATTTGTACAGTGAACCCTGAAGAACAGCCTCTAACACAGCAAGCTTGTCACAAGAGGCACCACCAACATGCTGCTGCGGCACAGACCTCATTCCTGACGACCTCTTGCCCATTAGGCATCAGATCAATGTAATTTGGTTCTTCCAAAACGTAAGCAAAGATCAATTCCAACAGAGAAGTAATTGCAGTTTACATGTAACATGCAGTTTATACATGGAAGTATTTTATTCAACAGGAAAATACCACTCTGAGTCACCTGTGTGCATGAATCGGCATGTGTTCTGAAGTTAATCTGGAAGGCAAAAGCTTACAGTAGCTTCACTGCATGCTTTCTTCTTCAAGACTACAAAACTAACCCTCTTTAGGGTATCAAATGTTTTTAAAAACAGGACCTGAATCTAAGAACTGTGAAGCGTAGGCTTTTATTAAAGGAGAGGAAGAAAAGAGCATGAAAACCACACCCGTCATGTTATCCTAGTATGAAGTATTATGCAACAACCCACCCAGTATCAAGTATCACAGCAATTTATGATACTGCAGCAGAACACCACACCCAGAAATCCCTACCCCAAACCCAGAAATGTAGGCGAACAATGAACAATCTCAAATTATTTATTAGGAAAGACAAAGTACTGTTTCAACATTCATACAGAACAAATGGTAATAAAACCAGGAAAACAAACCGTAGAAAGTAGGCCCATCACAGAGGAGTTGGGTTATGACAAAGTAAATGAAATCCAAACTTCATGCAAACAAGCAGTAAAGAATTATTTACAGTTTTGATGGGATGAATGACATCATTGGCCATTTTTGGGCCCCAACCAAATTACTCCATGACATATTAAAGGGATCTAATCTGTACATTCAGTAACGAGAATCTATAAAAAGAAAAATAATTTAAACAATTTACAAGAGCTGTATTACAGATGGCATAAAGGTATCATTTACAAGAGCTGTAGTAACAGGTGACACAAAGGTATTAATCAGTAATTTATGAATAAAAATTTGTAGCACGTATTTTTACATCACATCTTCAGTGTCTGACAGTAAACAAGAAAGTGGAGACATAACATGAGTGCAATGCAATAGAATAAGGCAACTTAACCAAATGGCTCTTCGGAGAACTTCCATCCCACAAGGTTTACAATTTATAAATTTGCCCATCCATTTTGCTAAATAAGTAGAACAAATATTTGAAGACAGCAATTGGTGATTACAAGGCCTGCATATGATGAGACAGCAGATGGAAAATTAGATACTCATTTGTTAATGCCAAAACTCAGGAATGTAAAAAAGTGCAGATTATCGAAAGCCCTCTATATCCTATAACATCAACACACTAATTTTCATATTCTAGATGTCAATTTAATGTCTCAAAATACTAATTCACTAGTCTTATAATTCTTTTGTAATGCACCATCTGAACTATCATACCTCCTCCCAAAGCTTGTATTTACAATGTTCTTAAATTGATGCTAGAAGAATTGTGAAATGCTAGCATTTACAGGAAAGATTAGCAACTGACACACCATAGTCCAGTTTATTTTATAGGCAAGACTCACCCAATTTAGCTTTTAAAATTCTTTTAAATGGATATTTTTGCGTTTTCAACAACTTCCCCAAATGTTTACAGTAATGGCTGATTTTCTTTAAGTTTTAGCAGAGGACAAATGCCAATTGTGTTTTAGTTGATACTATTTGTTTAAACAGCCACAATAACTAAATAAGATTAAGGATAACCCTGAAATCCAGAAAGGAAAAGTCATCCATATCATAATGCACAACAGGAATGTTATGGGCCTTACACAAAGCAGCACAGGAAGCCAAACCTGCCAACAACTTGCCACATGAACAAAGTCCACATACTCAAAAAACCAAAAGGGATGCTTGAAATAAGGCCATAAAATATTTGCAAATGTTAGATTTTAAGTCTGTGAAAAGGACCAGGCCATAAATATTGTATTTAGAATCTATTTTTAACAAACAATTTAGCATTAGCAGGAATATGCAAAGTGGCACTACTGTGTTCCCCAAGCAGAAGATCTTGAAGCCAAATCTTGCTCATTAGTTTAAAAGTCCCCCATTTAAGAGAATCGTCCACTGATGTAACTGAAGTGGGCAGGATGTGGCATTCAGTTATGCAAACCTAGACTGCTCAAGCATATTCCTTTAGCACATTAACAATTACACATATATTACAGCATCTTTTGAGATGTTTTCGGAAAGTTTGTTTTTAAGAATACTTAATATGGTTTACATGTGTGAAGTAAACAAAATGAATAGAACAGGCTTCTTTAAAGAATTTTATCACAGATGACAATACTGGTAACGTACTTTAGAATGTATCAGTAAAACTTAAAGAATGTAAGCAGTGAATTATCCCTCTATACTGTGATAAGGCTTTTTTTTTTCTTTATCTCCCATGGTCACATCTGAGGATTTAATTCACCCACTTTATCCACAATGACTGTTAAGTCTGCCTCTTCTCACTGTGCGTTAAAGGGAAATGGAAAAATCAGTACAAACAAAACATTAACTGTATACGTCAAGTGTGTTCCTAGCTCTGCACTGTGACCTACAGACCTTGGTCAAATACTTTTAATGTGACCCACAGATTTCTGTTCACTTTTCAACCTCAGGAAAGCTCTGCTCTGTATTACATTCTTTAAGACTACATAATCCAAAACAAGGGTGTAGAAAGCCCTGTCGCTAGGAAAACACTGATAAGGGAAAGAACTCGTCTTGTTAGGTGCGCAAATGGACTCAGGATAAAAAGCTGACCATAACTAGATCAACAGAATTGCACTGACCTTCATCTCTGTTCTGAACTAAACTGTTTCCTTAGGACTATAGCCATCTAGTATCCAAGACTGTGAATAGTGAAAGTAATGTTGAAAATAGATTGAATGCAAATTTAGGTATTAATGTAAGTTAATGACTGAATGCACAAGACACCATCTAGTCTTCAAGAAGCACAGATTTGCTCTAAATAAGACATTTCAATTAGTTTCAAATGTTAAAATCCCACTGTTACGCTGAAACATTTAGGAATGAGAAGTTATTGCAACTTATCTGGAAGTAGGTATTTCCTGAAGACCTATACTGGATAGAGACAAAGGCTTAGTATTACAACACTTCAAGGCAATATAATTACCTTACACGTATACTACCAACAACTCAAATGAGAGTAGGAATCTCACAGTACTACTGAAGGAGTATTTAATCCATTATAAGCCAGAACGGAACTTCTGTTCTTAATACACAGGCTGAGAGCAAGTGGGATAGCGTGGTCCTGTATTGTTTCCATGTCATAACTCAAATTAAGGACAGAGGTGCTGGTAGAATCACAGGTGCTGGCTCGTAGAACAAACACTACAGAGGGGGAAAGATCTTCAAGAGGCAGGTCAGATAACTGAACACCCTTTGAAAATCCTGACAGAACTACAAGAAGACAAAGAAAGTGTATCAGTGCCGCTTCCTTCAGAACTGTTAAACTTACTGAGGGTTTACTAAAAAGAATGAAAAGGTGTTTCTACTTGAACATCTGCTGGCTTCAGTGAAGAATGCTGAAAACATGTTCATTCCAGCTTGCTAAATATTCAAAATGTATTGTAGAAGTTCCCTTCTCATTCAAATTGCAGTTATCCTAAGCAGGACTAGAAAGGTGGAAGCAGTTAATAGCCATACCAACTTGGAACAGCTTCATGTAAAAATGGGACTTCTTCAGCCAGAAATAACCTGTACTTACCTGACTAAGAACCTGTGTGATCTTTCAGGAGATACTTCTACAACAAAACTGTGCGTATTACTTAGAAAGAGACCAAGCTGGAGGGATAAGATCAAGAAATGCAAAAGCATTACACCTAGATAAGGGCTACAGGGATAGGAAGCCAGAAACCTGATGTTGTTTTCCCTGGCGGCTCTAGCTACACTGGATTGAAGGGATCATCTCCATGGCCAATAAAATTACCTGCCATTTCTCTGGTAAGCAACACTGGTTAGGAAACCTCATGGATGAAGTCCCAGTACCAGCAAAACTGGCATTATATGAAAAAATTAAAAAGGCACTCACATGGCTGATTGAGCTGAAAACAATTACACATTCAAAATGAACTTTACATTTTACTTTAGAAGACCACAAAACAACTTGCCTCTAGAGAAGTGGTTCCACTTGAGAAGACAACAGTAGCCCTGAGAAAACCTCAGATTTTCCCTACTGTAGCATATTACATTGAATCAATTCACCCTAAAGCTGCTTCAACCAGTTAGCTTCGAGGAAAAAAAACGGCAAGGGTGAACATTAAAAGAGAAAATCAGGAAAAAGCAAGTTACTTAAGTGATCTGCATAAAGGAAACAAGCCTTTTCAACCTATTTAGATGAAAAGACTTTAAGGCTTATCTTGTAACTGCTTATGATGCCTAGGATGTCTATTTGTGGTAGAGTCAATCTTTATAGACTCTAGTTCTATGTTGAGAGAAAGTGAGATGAAACCCAAAAATGAGGCTTAAATACAGGACCCCTGGGATTTAAAGTAGGGTTTGACAACTTCTCTGGCTGCTCTTGTAATGAAGTAACAATTATGCTGATAAAACTAGCAAAAGGAAGCCAATTGTTTTAGAATCTCAAGGGAAGAGGTAGGGCACACGTTTTGATTCTCACAGTAGTTTCTATACAGCACAGCTGCTCAAGAATTACTCCATTAATTTCTTCTGTAACTCTGTACAATTTACTTAAAACACATCCTAGGTCATATCAACTTCAAATGGTTTAAGTGAACCATGGTCATAAGGCAATCATCTTCTACATGCGCTTCTGGTTAAATATACAAGTAACTTCTAACTACTGCTTCAAGAGCAGCTCTCTTTCCATATCACAAAAAGAGAAGTGAAGTAGCAATAAATACAGTCTAAAGGAACTGTTTCTAATCAAACTGTAGTACATTGTCTTGAAGTACCTCACTTTGCAAGAAAAATATGCAGTTGGTTTGCAAAATTTTCAGGAGGCTGTCAAACCATTCAGAAAGCTTTTATGAAGTTTTATAACCAAATAAAGGTTACTTTCCCTAGTACCTTAAAAGGAACAGTATACAGCATTTATAAAGACATTCTCTAAAAGCCATATTCGCTTATTTTCTGAAGTGCTCTGATTTAGCATTAGATCAGTTGAACTGTGAGTGTTACTCTTGTTTGGTTCTTTATGTCTAAGATGAAACATCAAATCAAGCACAATGGAAACGTAGTATGAGTACCAGGAAAAGCAACAATAAATGGAACTGCATTTGCGATTGGCATTGGGCTTAATGAACTGGCTACTCTTAAGTTACTGTACTCTTAAAAGATCACAGAATATTAAAAAACCACACATTAATATGGGGCTTTGAATTTTAAGAAAACAAAGAGAAGACTGAAAATAGCACATAGAGGTTTCTAACACACTGGGTGGATGTGTCTGTGAATACAACACAGCCATGCTGTGGAGTACTTGAGCAATCAGTTTTAAAAATGCCTTAAACCCGAGGATATGAATGTGTTCTAGTCTGGTTGTTCCTCATGCACTTATAGGAAATATTTAACATTAAAATGATATCATAAAATTGGGTAGCTCTTTAGTCCACAGTCATACAGCTAATGACTGTATAATATTTTTACAGGTTTAAGATCTCATGCCCTGGCTTCAGGACTAAACTTCCTACAATAATCACAACTGTAAATTTTTAAAGTATACAGAAAACCCCAAAGATCAGTTCCAGAGTATGGATGTTATCCCAAGGCCACAATTTGATGAATGGTTCCATATTGCAAGTACACTCAATATTGGTCCATTTAGTGCTGCAATACAAACTCTGATGCTGTCCTCAACTTTGAAAAACAAACTTCCAAACCCAAAAGCAAGCTAACAACCTTCCATTTTCAACACCTAATTAGGCTCTGATCAACTCTTAAAAAATTAAGGAGAAATCACATTTTCAAATTCGTATGATGGGGCAGAATTTTTCTAAACTTCCACAGAAATGAGCCAAAGCATCAGAATTATGAGGTCCCGTATTTAGTCTATTTGATAAGGATTTCTTCAGTTCTCTCAGACTTTATGGTACCTCTACAAATAAATTCTGACATCATAAGTCATTAAGAGACAAATACCTCCCCCCCACCCCCCCCAAAACAGAAGGCATTTTGGAAGTCATGTCCTCAAACAAAAAAACACCACCACAAATCAACCCCAAAATCCGCCTTCATTAATCACTAAGTTCTTTTCCAAATCCAAAGATGGAGGTGATCTTCCCAAAATACCAGCTGCATCTTCAAACACATGAAGAGGGCAGGTGAGTATCTTCACAAAACCTTCAAAACATCACCTGCTTTATCTGCTGCTTTGGCTGATCTTTTGTGTTTCAAATCTTCCCACTGAAAATTAAAGCATTAATATTATTTCCATTACACATAAAAATGAAACCATTATTCTCATTGTGGGAAGCAAATGCCTACAGTTTCTTCATCTTGTAGACAGTACCTTCCTGTTTTTGAAGTTGTTTTCTGTAAGTACACACGGGAAATTGTGCTTATAATATAGTATAACTAATGAACGTAATTTTTCATTCACTAGTTATATACAAAACTGATAGGCTTAAAACCAAAAAAAAAAAAAAAAAAAAAAGGAGTAAACCTGCAACATTTTCATGCCAAGCACTTAAAGGTTCAGCATTCCTTCTTCTGGAAGCTTGTTTTCAGAGGTTGTATCGCATATTCCAAGTTCAATACTGGCCACATGTACCAAAGAACATAACCAGTATCTCAAGTGGTTCGCTTTCCAATGCCCAGAGTGAAAACCCCTCCCTTAAAATAGCAATATTCAGTAGCTAATCACTTCTTAAAAACAGTTACAGAAAATGTGCTATTTTCATCTCCTCGACCTAGATTTAGTTCCCATTGCCGTAAACAAGTGTCATTCAGGTGGAAAATAGTTCAGTACAGTGACATCTGGTACCTCAACTGAAATTTGGCAGACCAAGAAGAGCACCAACAGCTCCAAAGTATCCCTGTTCAAAACAAATAAAAAGAGTATTTCAGGTTCAAGTAGGGTATTGCATTCTGCACTAATCACATTTCAGTGACGACAAAGCATCTGGTGGAGCAATGCTACAGGAAGAACACCATACGCTTAATACATAATCTTTCACAGTAATTTTTTAACCTTCCTGAAACAAACATTTTATCCTTCTTATCCAGCTTAACTTTAGGACATTTCACCCCAAGCCTCCCCATACACTGCAGGACTTTTAAGACACATATCAGTGGCTCCTTAAAACACTGAAATCAGGTTTGGCTTGATTTGTTTTTCCTAGAAGAACTGCATATTTTGGTTGTCAAAGGATCTTCAATATCCATAGCAACGCTATTCCTAAGGTGTAAGTAAAAAATTTCTTACACTGACTTCCCCTCATATTTTCAAAGAATTATGTTCAAGTTTCAACACCATTTCCTGGACTGTATACTTACCTGCATACAAAGAACCACGCTCTCCTTTTGGATTATATTTCCCCTCTGGGGGAGATGTTCCCCCTCCCTATAACTATGAAATAGAGAAGCATTTGGACACTACACTTGACCAAATGCAAGATTTTAAAATTAATCCAAGAAAAATCACAAGGGAGGAGAACTAACAAGGAACCGTTCTGCTGTTACTGCAGAAACTAGCACCAAGACAGGCTACTGTCAGTCTCAGGATAAGCAAGCAAGGAAAAAAGTTGTGAGAATCAACTGAAAGGGAATAGATGTAACATTGTTATCCGTAGTACTTACAAACCAACAGAGAACAAAAATTGCCAGCTCACTGCCAAGAAGCTACAAGCTTCCCAGCTGCTGCAACCTGTAATTAATACAATTCCCCGTATTTTAACCAGAGCAGGTCAACTCTCTCGGCATAACATACTGATCTAGATCGCAGCAGCTGCCCGAAAGCAGGTTAATCTCAGATCATAAAATCACTACAACAACTTCAAGGTGTATCTGTGGTGGTATGAAAGCCGTCCTTGTTAAAAGCAGTCTCCACTTCCAGGATGTTGCTCAAACTCAGTTGAGAACAATTTAAGTATTTCAAAGGGCCATGCTTTAGATTTCTCTGTAATCTTTTGAAATACAATACTTACTATTGTTTCCACCCAAACCCAAGGAAAGACTGTTGAACCTTAGCACAGAGCTTAAGATTTTCTTGTCCCTCTCCAAATACCTATAATGTGAACTGAGATACCCCAAAGCAACCTAAGTATTTCCCTGGCAGAGAAACCTGGCACCAGAGAACCAATACAGTAAAACAAACCTCTCACTTTAATGTTTACTGAGTACTTGGTGTCTCACAGTATCACACATGCAAGAGTTACTCAATACCTGTGGTTCTGATTTGTGGTAAAACAATATATACAATAAATGAACCATAGCATACCTCATGTTCTAGGAACAAGGCCTTCAGCTGCCCTTTTGACCAATAATCCAGTGCATATGCAAGAAGCTTCATTGACAAAGTATTCACACGTAAGAAATTGCCAACAAACACAACTCTGTTTATTTTCTAAAAAGAAGAGAAAACCAGCAAAGGATTAAGTCTTTTTCACTGTTTAACACAGCTTTGAAAAATTAAGCTATGAAAGAAAAGACTGTCTTGAGCAAGAAAAAAACAACAAACAACCCACAATTAAAACATAGTTCCAAAATTTAAAACGCAGCATGCTTGGGGAAAAGGAAAAACCGTGCAACCCTCAACAACTAAGGGACTTAATTTACAGAGAAGCAGCATTTGTGTTTCAAATTAAGTGAGCATTTTCAGCAATTAAGCCAAAGAAACAGCCCAGCTAAAAGTGAAATTAAATGAAAAATACTTATATTTGGTAGAGAAGACTCAATGCCTTCATAGCCCTGTACAATGCTGCTTGATCCATATGCAACAAGGCAGCACTGTAAAGAAGCCGAAGACAGTAAGACATAACAACGTTCTTTTCATCTTCAGACCTCAACACACCTCAGCGTAACATTAAACTAAGACTTAAATACTAGACGTGAGCTGTGAATTTTAATCGTCACGTGTAAAAAAGTGAGAACTGTGTAATTTTCCCTATTCACTGAAAAAAAACCAACATTAAGTAGAAGCAACAGTAAATACTGGTTTAATGATAATGAAAGCAAGAACCAAAGACAATTTAATTGTGTTAGTGCTTAAATAAATGCCTAATTATGTTAGATGAATATTCATATCAAGTTGTTAAAAAAGCTAGTATGACAATTCAACCTGTAGTCAAATGATTAACATGCAACTGTTTTTCACCATCTTGATTAGTCCACAGTGAAGACAAGTAAACACACTGTTAAGGCATCCAAACATAACTCTGCTCTATAGCAGAAAGCCAAAATAATTAATTCCATTTTATCTTTATACATCAGTTAGATATTAGTTTGTGTATGCCTATTAACCATTTCTTATGATTTGTAGTTCTGTGACATAGTTGGAATCAGACCAAAAAAACTTGGAATAAAGCTAACTTGCACAGTTTATGAGTCCCAATTTGTACTCACTTACTCCACCCTTAAATACAAATTGCATATGTTTGGCTCAGACTATTAACATGTACTTTGCATTTCACCCTCAATTTAACTCTTTTGTCACCAAGCTTTGCCATAAAGCAATAGCCAAAATTAACTTTCTCCTCCAAGACAAACATGAGAGAAAGAGAAGGAAACTGAGGGAGAACTTGCAATATTGAATTCAGAAAAATATATTAATCTGGCTCCTAAGCAAAAGAAGGGTAACTGCAGCTCACAAGGCTGTTGGTATTTCTGAGACTATCACATTCATAGATTTTAAGCACAGCTCTAAGTAGTTACCCTTAGCCTTCTCCAAGAAAGCTGTTACTAAACCTCACCTTATCCAAAGTTTTTTGATAATGAATGAGGAAATCCCTGCTGCTTAAACACCCGTATCTTCTACACCTAAATTCAGTATTCTTCCATAGGTTCTTGACTGTCCATGCTAATCGTATCAAAACTGAACGCATACTGGTTCTGTTTAGCAGGGCTTTGAGAAACAGAGGATGACAGGAAACCACCTCTGTATCAACCAGTAAGATGACAGGTGTCAAAACAATCTGAAGTCTCAAGAGCTGGTAAAAATTAAAAATGCTTAACTACAAGCAAGGCTTTCTACAAGCTTTGATCAGAGAATAATTTCAGCTTGAAGAAACTGCTGGAGGCCATCAGGTGCTACATACTGCGCAAAGCACATCTTTCAGCAACTTAAATGTTGAAGTTGTTCAAGTCACACATTTTGAAACATCAGGGCTTAACCGCTCTCATTGTGAGCATCTTTTTCGCCTTATACCAATCAGAATTCTCTCTGTTACAAGTTACATCCATGGCTTCCCACCCTTCTGCTGTGCACAGCTGTACCAGGCAGCGTCTTCCCTGTAACCCTCTCTAGGTAAGTGACAACCATTCCAGGCTACAGCTTCTTCCTCAGGATTAACTTGGATCCCTCAGTGTCTGCTCATACATTAGGTACTCCAGGGCAGCACCCTGCCTTGGTAACCTGTTAGACTTGTTCTAGTTTGCTAGTGCTTCTCTTTTGGTGATGGTGGTGGCTGGGAAAGAGGGGCAAAAGTGAAGCCTAAAGTATCACCTCCTCTGACCTGCTGCCCATGTTCTTGCTAGTGCATCTCAGCACAAGGCCAGCCATCTCGACGGCACATGTACACTGCTGGCTCACGTTCAGCTCAACTGCACGCACCCTCCTCTCTTCTACAATGCTGCTCCCTAGCCAGACTGTACCCCACCTTTTGCTTTTGCTGTCAGGATGCTATCCTGGAAGATCAACAAGGTATTCTGGACTCCTTATGCCGTTGGGACAGCCTTCCACAAGATCCTGCTTCCTAAATTCCCCCCAAATCAGAGTCCTGTTCTACTCAAGCCTATCTAAAGTCTCTATTCTGCTACTTGCCTTCACTTTCCTCGGAATCTCAAACTCTATTGTTTCAAGGCTGTCACTGAAATCCCTGACCAGTTCTTCACTCATGAACTGCAGGTCCAGCACCATGCTTGCTTGGTCAGCCTGCCTAGCACTTGTGTCAGAAAACTGTCCCCAGCACACTGAGCAGTATGAATTGCTTGTGCCTGCCACATTACCCTTCCAATGGAGGTCAGGATAGTTCCTCATGAGACCCAGGACTTACAAGTCCTCTTGTATCCCATGCTGCATGTGTTTGTGTAGAGACTTAAGTCAAGCCCACAGTCATCCTGTTCCTGCAAGGGGACTTCAAGTCCTTACATCTCAACATCCTGCACTCCCCTCTCCCTCACCTGCCTGCAGGCTTTAGGTTCCATTCCCTAACAAAGCTAGTTTGAAGCCCTTCTCACTAGATTACCCTCCCCATTGGCAAAGATATCTTTGTCCCACTTTTCCAAAGGCAGTCAAAATATTCTGAACCAACTTCTTCATTTCATTTGGGAATGTACTAGAAGGTTTAAAATGATACATCATTTTAGCAGACGTTTAACTGGAAACCAAATAATAAACCTATAGCTAGATCAGAAGCTTTTACCTCATTTACTGCACACATCCGGGCAATAGATCCAATGTTATTGGTGATGGTGACCAATATGGCTCTTGCAAGATCTTCTTTGCTAACAGACTCTCTCTTCTCTTTGTAGATCATATTCCCAAAACTAGAACAAGAAAAACTTCCATTAAGTACAAAGTGATTCATATGCATTTGAAGTAATTTCAGAATGCAATTTTTATGCTGTAACAGAACTTAAGTCTCACATTTGTTCTTACGGAGCTACCGTTTTAGATCTGTATTAAATACAGCAATTTGACTACTAACACTACAACGTGCCTATTTATTCCTTCACAGGAAGCAGTCAATCTTGTTACAATAATGACCCCCAATCAAATATTTTTCTTTAGACTGACTTCCATGAAAAACCATCTACAGCAAAAAGTAGTCTTATTCTTATGCAAGGCTACACTGCAAATCTAGTCACTGTAAATTAAATCGATGCATAAGTCTGACTGGTGAATCTTCCAACTTGTCGTGCTTCCTTCCTCAATCATCATATCTATCCAATCCTCAATTCTCGAACCAGAAGTAAACCAGAGATGAGATGAATGGTTTTAGGATGGAACGCAATCCTCAGGCAGAAAATAAACAGCTGACAGCCTGCGGTGTAGGCCAGGGGTCCTCAAACTTTTTAACCAGGGGGCCGGCGCACGGATGAAGTGGCAGGCAGTCATCTGCGGCTGCTCGGTTCCCCCCCCAACCCCCGGGGGGGTGGGGGGTGGCCAGGGGGGTCTGTAAATACTGGGGAGTGGATTGAGGACCCTGGGGGGGCTGTATCCAGCCCGCGGGCCATAGTTTGAGGACCCCTGGTGTAGGTTATATAAATGAAGAGTTCTACATGAGAAGGACATTTCCATTACTATACACAGTAGATAATTTATTACAAATTACAGAAGAAGAAAAAGCAAAACAAGAATCCATAGCTATGCATGATATTTTACCACTAAAGACTCTGCCACATTTAAGTCAGTTCAGAGAGCCAGAATCCTGATTATTCTAAAACTCAAGCAGTCCTTAAAGATCCTAACAGTCTTAAAAAGTAAACGAGAATAAAAAGTACCTATATACAGAGCGAGTTAAGATGTATTGACTGAAAGTGTAAAGTTTGCACATATTAAAACCTCTCAGTATATGCTCTCTCAAGAGGCTTGAACTCAGCTGGCCAGAAAGGGAGAAGAATTAAGTTACTGTGAATTAAGACCTCTTACTACTGAATAAGAATAAAGATTTAATGAACTCTTACACACATGTTAGTTTCACTCCCAGAGTTTATTCTTCTTACATTTCTTAAGGCTAAGAAGCTGTAATATCACCAATAATCTTCCCCAACGGAAATAAAACTTGCAGCTATGACAAAACCCCTCTGTCACTGGCAGAAAATTACATTCATTCTCATGGCACAAACTGTTTGTGTTTGACAGCCTTCATAAGTGAGAAAAGTAGATAAAACATTATGCCAGGTGTGTGTACTGACAACTATGTACCAAAAAAAAGCAGTCTTTCCAAAAATATGAAGAGATACTATGTAAGAGCAATACAAATGTCATCTTCCATTCACCTTCCCTCTGGACAACAGTCCTACTAAAAAGATTCTAGGAAGTCAAAAAGTAATCTGCTTTGTCTTTTCTCTTGTCCTGGATCCGGCTGGGATAGGGTCAGTGTTCTTCCTAGTAGCTGGTACAGTGCTGCATTTTGGATTTAGGATGAGAACAATGTCGAAAACACACTGATGTTTTAGGTGTTGCTAAGCGGTGTTTAGACTAAGTCAAGAAGTTTTCATCTCCTCACCCCACCCCACCAGCAAGGAGGCTGTGGGGCACAAGAGGCCGGGAGGTGACACAGCTGGGACAGCTGACTCCAACTGACCCAAGGGACATCCCACACCACATGACATCATGCTCAGCATATAAACGAGGGGGAAAGGCAGCCACTGCCTGGGAACTGGCTGGACATCAGTTGGCAGGTGGTAAGCAACCGTGTTGTGCATCACTTGTTTTGTATATTCTAATTTTTTTATTGTTATTATATTTCCCCCTTCCACTTCTGTCCTATTAAACAGGTCGGGGAATGAGCGAGCAGCTGTGTGGTGTTTAGTTGCTGCCAGGTTAAACCACAACACCTCTGCACTTTGTTCTTGCCACTCCTACGATGACCTCACATTCTCTCTGACCCATGAAAGCTGTACACAACATAAAAAAGAAATCTCGTGTGTTATCTAGCAAGCAGGCACCTGCAGCTGCATGTGGCTTTGAATCTTAAGGATAACAGAGTACATACACTTTTAGGATAAGAACTTGACTACAATAGTTTGCAAAAAGCAGTTTTATCTGCATTAATAGTTCAAGTCTTGTTTTTGAAGCCTCCCAAACCAGCAAAAGAACCAACTAAAAGATCTCTTGCTTACCTGGATGCTACAGCCCATCCTGGCAAGCCAAATCTTTCATAGTCTCCTCCATAAATATCTCGAACCAGTTTGTCAGCATGTGTGCTGTCTCCTTTGGATGCCATTTCCAGAGCTTCTTCAAAACTTTCACAGCCCGTCAACAAACTGCATAAACCAAGAAAGGTCCCTCCACCTAGACTAAGAAGAAAGAAAACTAGTTGCTTTTTCATAGGATTTCCTCACATCAAAGATTCTTACATCTGATTAACAAAATAAAACAAATAAAGCCCTCCAGCTTAGCTACCAAGCTGTCTGCCTTCTTGCTCAAGTTTCACTACACAAACAGCTGTCAATCAATTTAACATTTATATAAGTCACTTACAGGAAGAGCTAACAAATAGTTACACACTCTCACAATATAAGCTGGAAAACTTAATCAGAAAGAAACTCCCTGAACACCCACATCATGTTACTGACTCTGATCCTTGATCATTTACTTCAAGTTGTGTGGACACGTTTATTCTTATGGAGCAAGAGAAATACAAGTTTGCTGGACACATTATCAAAACTTCAGATACAACCTATAAAACTCACTACAGAGCACTTCTAGCACTCCTTGGTTGATAAATAACATACTAGTTAAATCTCCTCATTAACAGAACTACAGGAATGGACTTCAATGAATGCAGTTGTAATAAAGTAAAATACTCTTCCATACCATAGAGTGAGGGAAGGGATAGGTGCGGGGAGTCAGGGAGAGGAACCCCTTTGGAAACAGAAGGCTCATTGTTCCATAGACTAACAACTCCAACATGGGTCTTTAAGTTACCTTGTTCCAGTTACTCTTTTATAGTTGTCTTTGGAATGGACTGATAAAATACTGACTCCTGAACCAATGTTAACAACCAGCAACGGGTATGGATCATCCAGGTTAAAAGGCATCTTTTGGCATCTCTCAGGATCTGAGGCATTTTCAAAATAATAGCACTCTGCCTGGCCATTGAAGCTGACAGAGTCTATATACAATAAGCCTTTGACAAGGCAGTCAAGCTCATCCAGTTTGTGCAGCTGGAGGTTTCCAATCTGTGTTCAAAAAAAAAGACAGTGTCAATGTGTTCTAACATTGCTTAAATATGCTACAAATTTATGACTATACTCGTACTGCCTAACTTGAAGAAGCTATCTCAGGTGACTAATTCAGGAACTTCAATCCCACTATAAAGCCAACAAAGAATTCAGGATTAAATTCTGAATACAACAATTAGCAAGTTACTCTGACTATAAATCTAGATCTCAGACTTGAATCAGGAATAGGCAGGTGATATAAATATCTGCTGTGGTAACTCCAAAGATAACTTCTGAGATACTCAGACATTAATCCATCAAAAATTAGCAACATTTTTCATCAATCTAAGTAAAAAAAAAAAAAAAAAAAAAAAAAAAAGGTCACCAAACACCCTAGAGGCCCCACTGAGCATCATCTCAGTGAAACTTACATATCTGCACATCTTTTCAAGGTTTGTGGGTTTCCTTCCCCACCTTAGAAGTCCAACAGTCATTTCTAAGATGTCAGCAGATAAAAGCCTAAGGTAAAAACCTCAATGGCATCATACTAACTCTCCTTGCAACTTTATTAATGCTCTAAAGGTCATAAGAAGAATACAGGTCAGAAATTCTACAGGACTTCAGGGTCTTTCTCAGTTTTGCACAAGACATTTAAGCTGCCATTCTCTCATATAGCAGAAATACAGTTTAACAGGTGCCGTGGATTGCAGGAAGGCTGTAATTTCACAGCATAGTTAATCCAATTTAACTCTGGGCTTTCACAAAAAAAGTGATCATGCTCTCTCCCTTACTGCAGCAGGGGGTTCCATTAGAGTCCAAACAGGCAGCTAACCCAAAAAAAAACACCCCTGAAGTCTATCTCTGAATCAGAGGAGCTCACATTTAGAAAGCAACCCACAGTTAGATTATGAAGTTGCACAATCAGACCAGACTGCACACTACTGACTGACATCGGCACAGATTACAGCACCACCAGTCCCCTCCTCTTCCCCCAGGACCCTTCAGCTTTTCTGGCCGTGGCACAACTGTGAAGCTTCACTGTTAAGCACATATCTCTAAACAATGCACTGGACTAAATTAATGAGGATAATCCTACCCACAAACATTGAAAACCTATCATTAAAGGCGGCTTAGGAAAGAAAATCCGAAGTGACTCAAGCACCTCACTGGTTTAAGCACATCTCCCATCACAGAAAACAGATCAGAAAATAGTTAACTTCCACAAAGGCGTCCTGCATTTCGCTGCATTAATGGAAGCTTTTAATTAGCTGTTAGCAATAGATCTTTGTGTTTATGATGATGTCAGAAAGTGTATTTTTACATTATCATACTTAAGATTGAAAAACCAATGAATAAATAATAATTTTTGAGCATGCCCCTGTTTTTCAAAATACTGCTTATTTTAACTCATCATCAGCAATGCTTTTAGCATTGGCTTCAGTACAAGGAAAGACAGGCTACCTACTGTGCGAAAGTCTTCTTCAAACTTGTAAGCGCCACCACCAGTGGCACAGAGCACCGTATGTAGTGTTGAGAAGTTTTTATTTCTTCCCATTTGGATAAAAGTAGGCAAATCATGAGTTGGGAACCGAATAAAGTGCAAGTTTCCTCTTCGAGCAAAAATTGTTAAGTCTTTCAGCTCAAGGTGGACATCTCGAATGCCAGTGGATCCATAGGCTACATTGGAAGTCAGGTATTTGCGGATGCTCTTCAAGCTTTCAACTTCCTCCTGCTCCTCCTCCGCAGTGATATCAATAGGTTCAAAGTATGCAAGTTTCACCAAAGTTCCCCCAATGTCCATGCCAAACCATGGAAAAGCTGTGAAGATACAAGAATTAATTGATTAGCTTTGTTAAAGTGCAAAAGCAACACATGTAACTTAGGACTAAACCAATGCTATACTTTTTAACAAGAAAGCCATTAACAAAAAGTCCTCACAGGAACAAAGAATTAGTGCTCATCTCCATGGCATGATCTTAAATACCCCTCTGGCCACAGGTAAAAATGCAAAAATGAGCAGCTCTATTTACATATTTAAATGCTGTCACATGTGCTCAGGAAGTCCATCTAAGAACTCCCCAAATCATACTGTATTTTTCATACCAACTAAAGATTCACCCACTTTTTTTTTTTTTGATAACAAAGGATTGAAGTAACCTTCACTCCTAAAATAATAGTTTTGACATAGTTTAGCACAAAGACTGCAATGCAAACTCATGAGAAAGCAGGTGACACATTACAGCTGACAGCAGCAGGACAGGTATTCCTCCTCAGTTATCTTTTGCTCACATAACTTGCTTCATTTGAGAGGGAAGCATTAATTTATTTGCATGTATTTTAAAAACTGACAGAGTGTTAAGATGCCCAAATTATGGAGCTGAAGAGAGCTCTTCATATAACCTCTGAAGTTACAAAGGGCTCATAAAAAGTACTATTAATAAGTACACATAAGGTAAAAAATATTACTGAATCTAGGTTCTGTTTTTCTTCCTTTGTACCTTGGAAAGGAAAGGATTTCTGTAATATAGAACAATACTAAACCGCAAGCATTTTGTCTTTGTCACTTTTGTAGGATGACTGCAATTCCTAACAGGGATTCTACGGTTTATGACATCTAGAACCATGACTTGGATATGCCTTTATCAATAAATCTTCCTAACTGTGTTGTGAAACAGAAACCCAGCAACCCTACGGCAAAGGCAACATCTTCATCAGAGTTTCACCACTCATCTCTCAGAATCAGTGTTTAAAACAATTTGTAAGTTTAAGAAAATCCTGAACAGCCAGCTGGGAAGCTCATATTTTTATGTCCTACCTGACAGTATAACTTGTTAGGTTGATTATTATTATTATTTTATCTATATTCTGTAGAGTTCCAATTTATTTCTTCAGATGCAATTCATATCCTATAGAAGCATGAAACTTAGGGACAAAACCGAGAACACGTTAACATGTTCATCATGAGTAGGATGCAGTTATGTTGGATTTACATTACCAGTGGGATCTAGCCTTGAGAAGAATGGCCTACCGAAACACTTCAATGTATTTAGCCAAGGTTGGCTATGTGCCAGTTCATTTATGACATGAGTATAGAAGCTAAAAACAAAACAACACAACACACACCCCCACCCCCCCAAAAAAATCAAACCACATCAGAAGAAACTTACAATGTTGCCTCAACTCCCAGGAAAAGATGTCCAGAGAATATTGTCAGATATTGACAAAAAACAATTGACTCAGTAACCTTACTCATTTTGAAAAAAAAAAATAATAAAAATTAAATACAAGGATAAATTCTGGGAGTAGACTCTAGCCCCAAGCAGGAATAAAGATATTCTATAAACCTCCTGTCTGTTCAATAAAGCTGAGATCTAAGCATAAGACTAAGCATAAAGTCACACACTAACTGACTTCACAACTGCATACCTGACTTCTTTGCACTGTGACTCTGGACATCAGAAAATCTGTCATGTTACTGTTTGACCACAAATAACTGATGTTCTATTAAGCAAGCTCACAAGTTTCAGCCTCTTGTCATCAACAAAGTAACAAGACCAAAACCAAAGAAGGGTGGTTGATTCACCCAACAGGCCAGAAAGTGTCTGTGGGAGTCAGTCCAACCCATTAAGCACTTAACTAGGACACAGCAAGCCAAGAACTACCTAAAATACTTGGGATTTTTCCTGCTCAGTGGACCTACTGAATACCTAGGATCTCATTTTCCATAACAAGAAAGAGGGGGAAACCTCTGAAAGTTCAACTGATGACCTTAAGGAAGACTGGCGCAAGTAATGCCTGTTTGTCAGAAGATCCACTGCATCCCATGTTAAATGACCCAAAAGGCTTTCGCAAATATAGCATTAGCCACACCTCTTAAAATCTCAAGGTTTATATATCTCGTACACCAAGTAAAAACCAGCAGCAGTTGAACTGTTAAGGGAGTTTATTCCATAATCAAAATGAGAACATATTTTATGTTGAAAAATAGGATCATGCTGTAGAACATCAGTTTTCTGGATTAACTGAGTGATCTTAACAGCAATTCAAGGATTTTGAGACTGAGGAAATAGGTCACAGTTTTCACCTCTGTAACAAACCCCAAGAAATTTCATATTTTTCTATTGAAAATTTGTCAAGATTTGGCTGGTATGTACGTTGCTCGGATTTAGTTTACAAGGTGGAGCAGTACTGACAAGCAACCGGGCCCACGTACTGTTGACTTACTCCTCATACCAGCAACCCTGAAAAAGATATTACACAAGGATTCTTGTGTACATAAGCCACTCTTGATTGATTTATATACAGGTTAAACCAGGAAAATTAAAGCCATTTTGTTTTCCAAACACAGAAGGGGATACACATATGTATATATCTGGCAAGTGCATAATCAGTTGAACTGTAGCTATGATTTTGGGACTGCAAGGATACAAGATTTACCCATGCATAAGCTACCTCTAAACATTAGAAATACCCTGACAAGTTAGAACATAATTGTACATGGATGCAGCATGGAAACCTTGTGAACTCCCCTCGTATTGCTGCAGCCTTCAAACCTGTTTTGGGTGGATCTTGGCTCAGGATCCATCCTATCCTGGATGCAGGGGGAATGATGAAAACAGCAACCCACGTGAAAGCACCAGTTCCTCTTCCAATTACTGAAAAGTGATTTCATTTGCAGGGTTGAGATTTCAGGATGGAGAACTACTTAGAAAATGCACAATGCGCTCAAGTTTCCTACAAGGCTTCCCCTCCAGAGGGCAGCCAGGCTATTTGTGGCAATGGCTGAAAACACCACTTCTCCTTTAAGTCAAGCCATACATCCATGGAACCTGTGCATCACTTTACACCACACGAGCACTCTGCTTAAAGCAATGTTACTACCCTTTGAGGCATGTTCACAGCATTAGTTTTCAATCTTACATATGCAATCTGCAGCATATACCAGCACCTGTATAGTCTCTCAAATCCATGAAAAATTTAATTCTGAGGTACTCTTGTATTTGAAAGCTGGCTTGGAACAAGACAAAAATAGCATGGTACCTTGGGCTGAAAATATACAAAATAAATATATAAATGATTCTATAAAAATTATTTTTATAGTCTTATCTGTGGGTCCTGCTTCTTTGAGTGAGAGATTTAGGAGCAGAATGACGGCAGCACAATCTTTTGAAAAAAAAAAATCCCCAGACATTAGCTTGATCCTTACAGCAGTCATAGTTAAAGAAACATGCCTGGATAAGATCAATACCAACTGCACAACCTTCATTCCAAGCTTCTAGCTCTGCAGATACCAGGTTTGAGGACTTGTGCAACTATAAGCACCATTCTGCAGCTTCAATTCCTAAGGAATTGAATGCACCTGCACTAAAATGGGCCTTTTTCTGTTCTTTATGGGGATTTGGTCATTAGATGACTTTTATTGGCTGTTCCTCTTTGTAAGTGTTCTTATTCCTAGGAATACTCTACCAAGTGATGCACAGCTCAGGTGTATTCCTGGCTGAGAATTTAACTGCTGTTCACAGAAAAAAATCCAGTGCCCCATCTTTTCAAAGTTTAGCTCCTCTATGCAGAGGTCAGCTCCAATTTGAAAAAAAGAGAAGCAGGAACTGAGCTTTTTACTCAACGAGCCCAACTGCCTTGGATAGACCACATAAAACTGCTTCAAAAACATGCATTCTGCTTTTAGGAAGTCAAGCCAGGCCCTGTTTAAGAGTACATAAAACATGTATTTTCACTATCTCAGAAGAAACAAATATGCAAAGTAGAACACAAATGGGAAGTCAAATCCCGTATGGTTTAATGTGACACACTGCACCACACTGAACTGTCTCCAACCGGAGAAGAGCAGCATCACAACGTCCAACCTCCTGAACTCCCAATCCAGATTTTCTTGCACCTCCCAGCACTGCCAGGAGCCACCGTGGTCCCTATGTAGACACAGCAACCAGGAACATGCCACGAAGACAGCTTTGAGGAATCACCTGCTCGGAGCTAAAAAACTCCATGATGTTTTAAGAGGGTTCCATAGAAATTGCTTCCTGCAATGTAGAAAAGCATTTCCCGCATGGGAGGAGTGCTGTCACAAGATGCTGTGGTCAAGGAATGATATAGCAGTTCTGCCTAGTAAGAAAACCCACGCTGACGGCTGTTGGTTGCTTTTTTAAATTATTTAGAGCTACACAGGGAGGCCTTATTCTCTTGTGTTGGCACTGCTCAAGTTAGTGGCGTACTTAGTTTCTGACAGCAATCTTAAGGTTACTTGTATCTTATCATATAAGGTCTTTATATGCCAAAAGGAAATAATTACAGTAAAAAGTCTCTCCCGTGCCAATACAAGCACAAAGGTTGAAGTATTTTCCTTTTCTATGGGTTCTGCTGCAGCACAGCAGAGGACCTTCAAAGTTCTCCACCTGGACCACATACTAGTAATTTTACTGAAAAACAGATTACTGGTAACCTCTTTCCTATCAACATAATGACACATTTGAAACAAATACCTTTAAAATATCTCTTTCTCACCGTAAAATAAAATAACAGTCTGAATCAACCCTGCATTAAATAAACAAGAACTAACCTTTGAGGAAAAGTACCTAACTCCTAACTCAAGCAGGGAGCTTTGCACCATAAAATATCCCAATAAATTCACAGCTGTCAGTGAAGCAGACAATAGGCTGCCAGATTTTGTGTCATCCTTGGAAGAAAGCTTACGTATTATTAAGACATAAGAACGTCGCACTTTGAGTATAAACACATCTTGGGGAACAACAGCCAAAGCGTGCTGCAGTTTGTGATTCTATACTGGCTTAAAATACAAGGAAAATGATCATGAAATCACGTGAAAACTTAAGAAGTTCACTTCTGCCAGCACAGCAAAAATTCTTTATGAGTGTATGCAGTGTTATCTGTTCTGATGCACAAAACTTATCTAATTTAGCTTGGTACGTAGTCTTCGGTAAGAATAGGATCAAAGTTGGTTCTGTTATCTGATTACTGACAAACAAACAAGTTAACTATACAAAAGTTATACTGAACTATTACACTGCATTTGTAAACACAGCAACTTAAACTAAATGTATCTTGTGGTTTCTCCAAATGCATTTTCCTCTATGTACATGCATACATCGTTATGTTTCCATTATTTCCCTAAAGCATCTGCATACAGCAGAGTAAAAATTAATGGTAAACTAACACCTAAATCAGCTAGCAGTCTAAGGTAGCTAACATCTAATGGGTCAAATTAAGAGAAAACACACCAAAGGCTGCTGAACTGCTAAATCAAGTGGGATTAACCCGATAGCTAGGCAGCAATGTGCCTTTGCTGTACCTACGTTACAGATATGTGTAAACAAGCCTCTACAGAGCAAAACCGCACATCGAGTGCCCTTAGCCCTGGAGACACAGGCGAGTTCCTCTAACTAGTTTTGTAACAGGTTTTTGGTTAAAATATCTGGAGTTCAGCTCAACATAGATTTGGGCTGGACAGAATTAACACCTCAATTAAATGTCATCTGACACATCTGTCTCATTCTCTCACTTCCCTCATGGGAAAACTTCTCCATCCAAACTCACCACACTTTCCCACTCGGTCATCTCTAATCACACTACGTTTACCAGTGGGAGGACAGGTAGTAATTGGCAATTACTGTAACTGCTCTTCATTAGGTTTATCACATCTACAAGTGGATACCATCTAAAGCTAATACAAGACAAATATCACTGCTTTCATCTTCTCCCTCCTTGCTCATCCTGTTAATTTTGTTGACATTTCAGCAGCAATCTCTTTGGGGATAGCTGTTTTTGTTATAGGAAGATACAGCATGCAGAGGCATAACCTAACACTGACAGATGCAAACACAGTATAAACTCTGCCTGGCAGTATTAACCCATTATTAGAAATACATTTTTCCAAGTGCACTGGAATGAGAGCCTATAACATCTGCTATAGGCTAATAATCAGCTTTCAAGGACTAATAAGAAAATACTAGCATACATAAGACAAAGCAGCAAGTTCTATGAACAGAAAAATCAGTTTAAGAGAGTCCTCAGCAACCTAAATGGATTTTTCATCAGTTTACTACACAAATCTTGCATGGGATCACTGTGTCCACAATGACTACAAGTCTGTAGAGAGAAAATAAACTTAAGATTTTCATCTTTTCTTTATACTGGTACAGCATTTTGAAAATCTCTACTATGTACTTTCACGCATTAATGCGTCTCAATTCACCTCAAGGGAAATGCAGACATTTGTTCTCAAACTATTTTTAATAAACAATTTAAAGTGGCAAACTGTAACAAGTAACATATACTGCATACTAAATACTAGATTTCTTTGCCTTTCCTTCAGCGGTCCGTTACACTCCAGAGCCAAGATGAAGGACTCCACCTCCCCTGAAGAGCACAGCATGCTGGCACTTCCCTCCTCTTGGTGCCTTGCCTTCCCCACCAACACCAAGAGCTCTCTGAATGAGCAGCTCCTCTTTCGTTTAGAGGAAGACAGCCTGTTCCTCTCTCGCAGCAGCAGTTCTGTGAGACTCTGCTCTCACATTTATCATAATCTCCACACCCAAAATAACCTTTGCAAGTTTCTCTGGAAATTGCCAGCCATTCTTCCTACAGACATTTCCTCAGAAGAGCCACCACGCAACTACTCATTGGAAGGGTCCTCCAGAGGTCATCTAGTCATACTAGCAGGAAAATTGCCAACTCTAGATGAGGTCAACTACGGTTTTTTCCAGGTAAGACCTGAAGATCTCTCAAGTTTTTCAAGAATCCTCCAAGGATGGTGACTCCACAACCTCTTCAGCTTCTACTGCAACACTAACTACTTAGTAGAAGGTTTGCCTAATTCAAATTTGTTATCCTCATTTAAAATGCCTATCACGTCCCACCACCTGCACCAGAAATTTAAATAGCCCCTTACTAGCCTCTTTCAGAACAGTCCATCTCAGAAGCCATGTTCCGTAAGTTCAGCTGCATTTCTCAGGTTTTACAACAACAAAGTAGCAACAGCACTAGTCAGGTAAAGATTTTTGAAAGGGAGGCCTGCGCAAAGCATGTCTAGACAGTTTATCCACATTAGAAATTCTGAACTTGTTAAGTGTCTTACCCTTATTGTTACTGTCATTTCTCTTATGACGGATATGGCGCTTAGTGCAATTGTGCTTTCTGTCATGATGCTAAACATCACAGATAAAAAGTACCGGTAGGCTAAAGCAATCTTCTCAATTCCAGTTTGCAGGCTCTTACAACAGTGTAACAAACTCTTGTTAAACAATGATCAACCATTTTCCCCTTTCATCAAATCTGGCTCAAGCACAACAATAAAATACTCATTTTGCCTAAGAAACGTATACCCACTCTGCAATTGTACTGAAAAGTGTCTACGACTGCCTTATCTAAATAATTTTTAACTAGACTGTCTCAAAGTGGTACTTTAAGTCCAATTCAGCTTTCACGCTGAGCATAATAAGCCAAATCACAGCAGTACAGGGCATCAAAGCCCCTGAACATCAGTGGCCTTTTCCATCCTCAGTGCTTTTGTGGGTCTGCTCCTCTTCAAATATTCAGCTGCTCTCCCACTGCAGTGTGTGCGACTAACCAAGACAGACATCTGCACAATGGGTCTGAAGTTCATTGCCTAAGTGCTATTATTTTTAAAAAATCCACTAGCTTCAAAATAGGTTAAAAAGTCAAGATGAAATAAACAATGTAGTTTGACACTGTATTCTTCCCTTCCACTGCTTGTGCAGTTCCAATTGTTACCAACTGACTCCCATCATAAAACCAACATCAAAGTTCAGGTTCAAGAACTGGAGAAGTCCAACTACAAATTTAACATATGTAATCAGTTAAAACTTCTTGATAACACTTGGCATTATTATTAGAACATGAGGTTTAAACCCACGACTACAGAAAACAAGTCTTCGAGGCCCAGCAGAGACACTCCTGAAATTAGCAGGTTTCTTGCAGCAGAAGCAGCCATACTGTCACCATTTTAAGTTGCCAAACCACTAGAACATCTTACAACCAACTGCTGCTCCAGAGTCTTGGTATCATTCCTCTAATGCTATACCAGGGGGAAAAAAATGCTGTCTGAACTGTATTCTTCATAAACATGATTACAGTCCATTCAGCAATTTCCACACCGTGGCACTAATAAGAGGTGACAGCTATAGTGTGCTCCAAGATGCGTATTTAGGGTTTTCTTAGCACACAGCACAAGAAACAAAGTATCTCCACAGCCAAACTCAGTTCCATGTTTATAGCTATTTCAAGAGCTGCGCTAGTTCCTCCTGTGTTAAATACACCTTTGCTGATGATGATCTTGTTGGGATGCTCAAACAATATATTAAAAACACACACTTCCAATATACTCTTAGTTGTATGCTCTTCATGAGACAGGCATGTCATATGACTAACAGCAGGCCTAGCTCTTTAGGACTAGCCATCTTTTCCACGCAGTAACCCACCCTGAAATAAGTCTTCAAGTATGATGACAAAAACCAGCCTAACTCAGCAGAGTAACCCCTGCATCCCTGCCAGCTCAGGTACACCCACGCAGCCCAACAGGTGTGCTGACTTGCACAGCTGGATCTGTTACACTGGGGAAACACCACTCGTATGGAACTGGCTGTATATGATCCAATTCTCTCTTCCCACAGAAAAGCAGTGGTAGCCTCAGACATCTGGTTCAGACCCAGGTGAATACAAACATTTGCGCTCTCCGAAACAAATATGGCAGTCCGCATAATAAAATAGTACGAAATATTATTACAACTGTGCTTACTAACAGGGAGAATTCAGCACATTTTAATGAAAGACATACACCCAAGTATTATGAACTACTGTCTCTAAAAAAAATTGGAAGTTAATTAGCCCTTAAAAAATAAAACTGTAGCAACTGCAGCCGCCTGCGCAGGTGCTCAGCACACCACTTAAGTGCCATCTTCGTCAAAAACAGCACCCAGCCCCAAAACACGGGTTCCGTTACTCTCTGTTCAAAGAGAAGCCCTTCCAACGCCAACACCGAGGGTCGCCCGAGCCCCGACCCTCACTGAGGAGGGGCCGCCAAGGAGCGAGCAGAGCCCCGGCAGGCAGCGGCCGAACTCAGGGCTCAGACCCGCCCGCCGCCCCCCGGCCCCGCCGCCCCCCGGCCTTACACGGCTTCTTGGCATCCTTGATCTTCATGGTGCGGCGGCGGCCCGGTTCTCCAGCCGGCTGGGGCGGGCGGGGCGCGGCGCCGCGCTCGGGGTGCGTCTCCTGCCCCTCGCCTGATGGGGCGGGAAGCGGCGGCGGCTCCGCGGGGCTGGGCCTCGGTCTCCTGATCCGCGGCTGGTGGGCGCCCGCCTCCTCGGGAGCGGCGCTGGCAGCGCCCACCGCTATGCCCGCGGCCCGGGCAGGGGCTCGTCCAGCGGCGGCATCGGCTTTCGCGCCGGGGCGGGGGGACGGGGACGGGGGCGGCGGCCTTCACGCCTGGCCCGGCGCGGCGGCTGCGGCCCGCCGCGAGGTGCCGAGCATCAGCCCCGGGGCCGCCGCGTAGCGCCGCGGAGGGCAGCCCTTCCCGCCGCCTCGGGGCACGGCAGCAGCCGGGGAGAGCGGCCCGGGACGGCCCCCGGGGGCGGAGGCGCGGGAGGAGGCCCCGCTCGGGTGCGGCCGAGGGCGCAGGGGCTGCCCGCCGCCGCCGCCGCCGCCCCTCTCGGCAGGAGGGCGACCCCGGGCCCCCCGCGGAGGCCCCAGCCGAGACGGACACGCCGGCCGGGCGCTGGACCCCCTCCTGCACAAGATGGCGGCCGGCACCGGGGAGCCGCGGCCGCGCCACACAATGGGGCCGAGGCGGCGCAGCGGCTCCTGCGCGCCCGCTCCGCCGCTGCCGCAGCGCTGCCCCCCGCCCCGTCACGGGGCGGCGCGGAGCCCGCCGGGAGCCGCAGTCCCGCCCGGCCCGCACCGCCGCGCTCTGCCTACGGCTCCCGGCGTGCCGCGCCGCCCGCCGCTCACCCCACGGCTCCCCCGCCAATCGGCGCCCGCCACCGCCGGGCGGGGGCGGGGGCCGCGCCGGGCTGAGGGGGGCGGGGGCGGGCTGAGGCGAGGCAGCGGCGGCGGGCTGAGGGGACCGCGCCGGCCCGGCTTCAGGTGCCGCCCCGCCCGGCCCGCTGCCGTCACCCGGCCGCGCGTGGAAGCGGGACCCGCCAGAGCGGCCCCCACAGAGGGTCGGGGCGGGAGGCGCCTGCGCTGCCGCTGTGGGACTGGGGGGTTGCACTAAGCCTGTGCCGCCCCCGAGTGCGGCCGCTGCCTGGCTCATGAGGGGAGTACATGTACCGCCTGAATGCTCGATGTCAGCAGATTATTCGTCAAATAAAAAAGTTTGGTTTGGTTGGGGTTTTTTTCACCATTCTGTGACTGGAAGCACTCATGCAATCACACACATGAAGCGGTTTAGGAAATGGCTCTTTTTATTCGCTGCTGCTTGGACTCCCAGTAAGTGTACGGATAACTTCAGTCCTCGGCAGGTTGTTCCCTCACCCCGTGCAGACAGGCAACACTCAATGCCCGGCTGCGAGGGCTGTGGCGAGTCCCTCCGCGCTGGGGGCAGTGAGGGGCAAGCCTGCTGGGGGCACGACAGGGCAAGGCCTGGTCTCATACTGCTCACAACTCCTATTTTCCTGCAAGAAGTCCTAATGGAGCACACAGCCACCCACACCCCGTGCCCCGCACCTTTGTGATAAAGTAATTCTAGATCGATTGCTGTGATCTAGGATGGATCCAAAAGCTATGGTGCAGAAGGAGGATTTGGGCATCATCTGTCTTGGAACTGAAAGCCCCTGATGTGTCTGGAGTTTTGCTGTGGCAAAAGTCTGTTGAAGCCACCCTTCACAAAGCACACAGACTAAACCCTCAACTTCCTGGGCAAGCGGTTTACTCACGAACCAGTTGTGTAGAAACAGGAACCACTGTCTCTTCACCCTCCATTCCCCTGCAGCCCCTAAACACGTACCAAAAAAACTTTTTACCTCATACCAACCGACCTTTGCTTAGTCCTGGTCACTACCTTCCTTCAGTAAAGGATTTCAAATGTCGGAGCCCAGGAAAGGACAGCGTTCACTTACAGCCCTACTACAAGGAAAGATTTCAGACGTAGACCTGTCCTCAGTCCCTGCTCAGTAGGTCCAGCAGAACTTTGCTGCCCGTGCTGGCCATCTTTGTGCACGATGAGGAGCCCAGCTGCCTCATTTTGGGGTTTTGCGGCTGCCCTGAGCACTGGTATTTGTTTCGGGTGTCATTCTAAAACCTGTCATAAAAGAATTTCTTCTTCATTTTTATCCAGAATCTTACATTTAAAAAGCCAAAATTCTTACGTGGATGCCAGCTCCCATTTATCATGGTTCCCTTCTGAAATGTCTGTATTTAGAAAACTTACTCCGAAGTCTTCTCAATATTTACTTCTTGCCCTTTAAAGGAAGCTCAGAGTGTATTAACAAGGCTGCAGAACTTCTCTCTTCCTGTAAGTTACATGTGATTGTGGAAATTCCCATATGATATTCTTAAAAGAGAGGAAACGTTGGTGTGGATTTGCAGGTTTTCACTGCAATGTAGTTCACTACTGAAATTTTAAACACAAGTATTTACATACATGTTAGGCAATACAAGAATTTAGCTGCTGCCTGAAAGTTAACTTGTGCCCATTCATAAGTATGCACTGTGATCATAAAATAGAGTCTTTAATTTCCTGCCCCTCACCAGACTATGCAGTGTGGAATGTTTCGTGTAAAATGAGCTATCGGTGTCAAGCAGCCATCTCAGATGGGGCTGGGGAAAACAGATCTGCAGTGAGATTTTTCAGTACCTTAATCCTGAGGCATTTTTTCCAGCGCCTGCATTCTGATACGTTTCCCACACACCTTCTGACTCTAGAGGAAATGAAATACCATCCCTGGGAAGTGCCAGCAATAAACATACACATGCAACCCAGAAAAACAGGAAAAATATAGTCTACGGTCTGACAGCCGCCCAATGCCTGCTGCCTTGAAACGGGGACAAAACTGCCTGACCCAGCCTTTCACTGAGGAAATTATAATTCCGTCTTCCCAGCAATACAGATTTGGTGATTGCGTTCCTAGCCTCTTTCAGTCAGGGACAAAAAGTGACAAGTTCTGGATTTGAATACACTGGATGCCCACTTTAAGCTATTCGATCTAGCAAACCCTCTTAATTCATCTCCCCAGTGTAAAAAAATGGGAATAAATAAAAGGCTCTGTGATAACTAATGAACTGAGGGCTGTTCATTTAAAATCAAGATCAGCAAATCTGAAAGTTGTTAGATACTGCTTCACAGGAAGGTGAAATGCCTTAGCTGAACATCATCAGCTAAAACAGAATATACGAAAAAACAAGCCAAGCTCAACTCCTAGATATCTTTAGTCCATTCTGAGTAGAGGTTTAGCTCAAGCTTCAACTTAGCAGAAGTTTAACACAGACCTGTGAGAGTCTCAAAACATTCCTTAATATGCAGGTCAAGTTGATTTACAGGTTGTGCGCGCTTTTAGATTGGAGTTATTTGTATTTCAGCCAGCACACTGCTTTGAATAGCCGTCCTGCTTTCAGCTGGGATAGAGTTAATTTTCTTCTCAGCGGCTGGTGCGGTGCTGTGCTTTGGGTTTGGTGTGAGAACAACGTTGGTGACACACTGATGGGTTCAGTTGGTGCTGGGTGATGTTTATACTAAGTCAAGGGCTTTGCCGTTTCTCGGGCCCTGCCAGCGAGAGGGCTGGGGGGCACAAGGAACTGGGAGGGGACACGGCTGGGACAGCTGGCCCCAACTGGCCAAAGGGATGTTCCACACCGTGGGACGTGGTGCTCGGTGTATAAACCAGGGGGAGTTGGCCGGGGCTGCCGACCGCTGCTCGGGGACCGGCTGGGCATCAGTCAGCGGGGGGTGAGCGCTGGTATCGTGCATCACTTAGTTTCTTTTCTCCCTTCCCTTTGGATTGTGTTCCTCTCCCCTTCTAGCTCCTTTTCATTATAAGTAATCCGGTAACTAAAAATAAACATATCTGAAGGTGAATGTATGACTTGCTATATAAATGTGCGTATATATATATTTATATAACCAATTCCAAGTGACAGTTGTTAACAAATTCTCTAAAATACTATATACAGTGCTTGTGTGGGATGAAACCATGTGAGAGGATTCTATATGAATAATATACTTGAAGGCAAGAACTTTTTTTAAACCAGTATTACTTACAAAGATGTTTTGGGGCATGACAAACATTGGTTTATTGCTATATTAGAATCTCATTTATTTATTGGTATGACCAACTTGATTTCTCTGGGTCTTAGTGCCTTAAACCATATTCTGGTATTTACCTTATAGTAAAAATGAAAAAAAAAAGAAAAATTAAAAAAAAACACCGTCCCAAAAATTCAATGACTGCTTTACCCAGAAGAAGCTAGGGCAGTTCAAGAGATGCAAAATGTGCTGGCATATAACTAAGGAAGTTTAAGGTCCTCTATAGTAACTGTCTGTTGCGCATGCTCTTACCACATGCTAGGTGAAAGCGTGATAGTATCTCATGTGTTGTAAAATCCCAATGTAAATTACTTTGTGGTATTTGGTTGCTGTAACCTTGTTCTGCATGCAAAGTATGTCTAAGGCAGGGCTAAGTCATTTGCCTGTCATTAACAACCCTCCCAGTGGATGGCCATGGCTTCAGTGGCTTGTCACTTCACAAAAATTGAGTTTCCTCAAGTGAAAATGTCATGTTTATTGTCTGCCTTGTGCAATTTCTTCTGCCTTATTTTTAAGTTCCAGATGTTTCCAAGGGTGAGGCTAGGGAATAGCCCTGTGCTAGATCAAAGCCTCTTGCCATTTTGCCAGGGTGGTGAAATCTGTGACTAACTTCTGGCTTTTTCTGTCTTTGCAGAAATTCATCCACTGTGGTAGTGCAGGATCTGGGTCTGAGCGTTGGAGACAAGGCGGTGGGGCAGGATAAAGGTGCTAATGCAGGAGGACGGGAGAGCAGCTCATGGCCAGCAGCCTGGAGTGGTGCAGGGCCCACGTTCACCTCTCTGCAGGTGATGCATGACAGAGGAGCTGCCTGGTTAAATGTTGCTGGTGGAAGATTAGCTGGAAGACTGGATGACAGAAAATGTAATGGACGGATCCCCCGTGAGTTTTGAGCGGTCCCCTGAGCACAAAAGCCGTTGACCCTATGAGACTCACATAACCCTCTTTCCTCACTTCCACACATCTCTGAGGTAGGATGTGTACTCTTCCTCCCCAGGTAAAACAAAACAGTTGTAAAAGATTATTTTTACAGAAAAGGGGTGATCCTGGTGCCATCGGGACAAGCGTCATAGACAGTAAGAGAAGGCAGTGCCATCCCAAGACTACCCTGAGCATCACTTTGAAAGCACAGAAACCCTGAGAAAGGAGAAGGTCAAAAGATCACATACAAACAAGATGCGAAGCTATGCAAGTCTCACACTGACTTGTGTTCCTCCTTGTGAGACTGTGGGATGCCCCTGTGCATCATGGTGTAAGTTTAAGCTTCCTCATACTAATAAGCACTGCTTGTACGGGGTGTGTCCTCTGTTACGTGCCCAAGGAGGTTCTTGCTGTCTGCAGGGCTCTCTGAGGGCTGGAGGTGCTCGGAGGAACAGCTGTGCTTTCTTGCATAGACAAGAGGTATTGTGGGCTGCAAGGGGTGTGCACCTACCAGCTCGGAGTAGAGCCCTGTTGGGTAATAAACTCTGTAAGCAGCAGAATTAAGGTAGAAATAGCAGAATCATTTGTTATTCCAAAAGGTGCTAGCGCCAAAGTAACAGTGGTACCATTAACAGCGGCCTTGTGACGCTGCCGTCATGACACTGTCCTGAGACCACCGCAGGGCACAGGCACAAGCTGTCCCTATGCCAGCATGAGGAGCCATCGCAGCCATGATGCGGAGGGTTGGTACTGGGGAAGTGTCGGACACCCTTGGGTCTCACACGTGTCCTTCCAGGGCTCGCCAGGGTCATCTTTCTGCTGCTGGTTCCTGCGGATTCCTGGGATAAGCTGTAGGCTCCTGACCACAGTGACCCCGTGCCAAGCTCATGGGGATGGCAGGGGCTTCTTTCCTCACAGGGCCAATGTGAACAACACTAGGAAGCTGATGGCGTAGGATAATAAAACCTGAGAAACTGTCATTTAAAACTCTCCAGAAAATCCATCTATCACATACACAGATGCTCCTGTGGAGCAGCTGAGGAATTTGGGCTTGCCTGGTTTGGAGAAAAGGAGGCTGAGGGGCGACCCCATTGCTCGCTACAGCTCGCTGAGGAGGGGACGTGGAGAGGGAGGTGCTGAGCTTTTCTCCCTGGGATCCAGTGACAGGACGCGTGGGGATGGTTCAAAGCTGCGCCAGGGAGGTTTAGACGGGATGTGGGGAAGCATTTCTGTACCGAGAGGGGGGTCAGACGCTGGCGCAGGTGCCCTCAGGAGCCGGCCGATGCCCCACGCCTGCCAGGGCCTGAGGCACCTGGACAGAGCCCTCAGCAGCGGCCTCGGGCCCGGCCAGCCCTGCCCTGCCCAGGCAGGGGGCTCGGCCGTTGCTGCAGGGCCCTCCGATGGGAGCAGCCCGTGCCGTGCGGTGTGCCCTGCCCTGAGCCATGCTATCCCGTGCCGTGCCGTTCCTGCGCCCTGCCCCCCTGCCCGCCCTCCCGTGCCGTGCCCCCTGCCCGCCCTCCCGTGCCGTGCCCCCTCCCCGCCCTCCCGTGCCGTGCCCCCTGCCCGCCCTCCCGTGCCGTGCCCCCTGCCCGCCCTCCCGTGCCGTGCCCCCTCCCCGCCCTCCCGTGCCGTGCCCCCTCCCCGCTCTCCCGTGCCGTGCCCCCTCCCCGCCCTCCCGTGCCGTGCCCCCTGCCCGCCCTCCCGTGCCGTGCCCCCCTCCCCGCTCTCCCGTGCCGTGCCCCCTCCCCGCTCTCCCGTGCCGTGCCCCGCCGTGCCCCGCCGTGCTGTTACAGCACCGCCGAGCGGAGCGGGCCGGGCCGCGCCCTGCGGCGCCACCTGCTGGCGGCATCCGCGCCGCTGCCTCCGCCCGCCACTGTGGCGGCGGCCCGAGGGGACAAGAGCGGCCTCCGCCGGGGACCCCGGCACGGGTGGTGGCGGCCACCCCAGCGGCGACTGTGGCCGTGCCAGGGCGGGTCTGGCCCCGGCGCGGGGCAGGGGCGGGCGGGCGGCTCAGCGCCGGCAGGGCTGGGGGTGCAGTGGGCGCCGCGGAGCCGAAGGCCGCTGCCAGCAGGACGCCATGTGAGGTCACCCGGCCGTCGGTGAAGGCTGCAGGGCACGTCCTGGGAGGCAAAAGAGATTCTGGCCCAGGTCACACGGTGCCCACCACCCAGTGGATCCAGTCTGACATCTCACTGAGCCTTAAGCCGAAGGGATTATTACTCATAAGTACCTTGGGCTGGGGAAACGAAGGCACTTCTGGGAGTCTGGCCCGCTGAGCTGTGGGGCTGGCTTGTGTCAGCTGCAGGAGGAGCTGGGCAGTAACTCCTAAGGGAGGTCACAGAGACCAGAGGAGACAGGACCCCCAGAGAACAACATAAACCCCACAGCCAACACTCTGCAAACGGCACCACCAGCCAGCCGTTCCCTGCTGACTAGGAAAACCGTAGAGCAACGTGGGGTCGGCAGCGCTCCGCACTGTTTGCCTCAGAGCGATGGCGAAGAAGCGATCCCTGCAGCGCTGCGCGCTGGAGCACGGGCAAGAGCCTTTCATCCCTGGGCTGCGGTTGCTTGAGCGGTGGCCGAGGAGCCTGCGTGCTGCGAAGCCACGAGCAATACAAACAACTGTTGTGCAAAGCCATTACTTCAGCCAGTACCTAGAAAATTTTGACCAGTTCCCGCTGGCTTTTTTAGTAGGCTCAGCTCAGTTTGCTTTAGGTGAAAATGCTACCATCTGCTACAATTATATAATTAACCTTCATAGTTCAGGCTTAACGATGCTCATTAAGGTTGAGTGTTTCTATTGGCTGGGTGCTGTCGCTAGTTTTGCATGGAATGGCAAAGGCAACTCTAAGGGCTGTAGTTCGAAGCATAATTAGCGCTATGTGAGCGCTTTGCAGGGGCATGGGTGAGGGAAGGCTAAGGAGTAGGTGGGAGCTTTGGTTTACTCTGTGCTAAGGCTGGAATGTAATGAGCAGAAAAGGCCTGTTGCACCTGGGTCACTAATAATAGCCAGCTACAGAGGCGTGGCAGCAAATTTGGAATGCATGTCAGGAGATCACACTGTCATCCACTGTTGGCTAGGTGACTTCCATTTCCTCAGCCAGACCTCCTCTGACCCCAATTCCCAATACTTCTTCATTTATTGAAGAAATTTCATTTCTTCTTTATTTCTATTATTAATTAAGTAGTGTACTTTTGCTGCAGGCCTTCCTCAAACAGTTTATAAAAAAAAAAAAAAAAAAGCTGCAAATAAAGTATTTGATTGAAAAAAATGCCCAGGCTCAAAACCTATGTAGCTTAGTTCATCTGTGTGTGTAATACTCCTAAAAGATTAGGTTGTGATGCCATAAAAATACGTAATTGCTGTTCATACTGTGTTTAACTACAGCCATTCTCTGACTAGATTTGTCCAAGAGGATCGCGTGTGGTTTCCCCCATCGTTTCCCATGAGCTACCTGACATACTCTAAAAGGTCAGACTCAACACCTCAAATACACGTAGAAATAATCTGCATCACAAGGTATGTTACAATCTTCCATAACCCAACAATTTATTTAAACTTACATCACAATGAGAATCTATTAATAAAATACATCAGTTCACACCAGTCTGCATTGCCATTTTTTAAGGGTAGGCATCTTTCTTCACTTTATATTAAAACTTTATAGAGGTAAAAACTACTGCATTGTACCCGCGGTTCTTGAAATTTATTGTAACATTAGGCAGGTTACAGAGGAACTTTCAGAGCTAATTACACTTCAGTTTACCTCACATTTTTGGCACATCTGAATGCTTTTTATTTTCTTCTTAACATAAAATAATTCTATAGCAAGTCAGAGAATCATTGACATAAAGCATCACTATCCAATGGCAAGTGCTGCCTAAAAGCGTACAAAAATTGCATCATTTGGTTACAAAATAGATATTCTTAGTTCTTTATCCCAGCGCTTAACAATGAAGTGCCATGACAGAAAAGGGCCAGGAACAGGGCCAGCCTCGCTGAGCTGTTGCTGGTCACTTTGCTGCAAGGCTTTGCTTAAATAAATCCCAGAGTGATGTGTTAATAAGATGTTGATGGCTTTGCCCGGCCAGTCAAAATCATTCCTTTTAAAGCACCCTCCAGCAGGTGCGAGGCTACGAGTAAATGTCACCTTCTCTCTCACACACGTTGCTGCTCAAGGGACAACGTGAACACTGCTTTGGGTGTTGTTCAAGAGCGGCCGTGTTTCTGCAGGCCTTGACAGTTCGCTGGTACAAATTGTGCAGTAGAGCACACAGAGGGCTTGCAAGCCACTGCTTGGTCTGGATCTCTTCCGCCTGGCACCATAGCAGCTGCTTCTTCAGAAATTAAAAGTGTTTTAAGCAGGAATGAAATATTAACGATAGTGGTGTGCCAGGCGCATATTTGCACAAGTCTCTTTGTGCAGTTAGTTGCGTGGATTTTTAAAACCTGTAGGTTGTGGATTTGGGTGATTTTGGTTGCACACTGCAAACACCAGCTGCTCCGAGCTTCTGATGTGATATCCAAAATAAAGAGCAGTTCACAGTACTTGCAACTAGCATTAGTTTTTCCCTGGCTCTTGAGCTGTACAGTTTCAATCAGTTTGGTACATTTAACTAGCAATTGTTTTATGTTTCACTGATCGCAGGCTCCACAAACTGATACTTATTTTGTGGGACGGCATTATATTGGCAATGTCCCTTCTGCTCAAGTTGCTCTGGAAGTAACAAAGAAATAAGAATGAACTGCTGCAGTTAAGGAGAGATTGATGTAGCAGAATGCTAAGCATGTTGGAGCCTCCTGGTTGCACGATGGCTAGATGGTCACTTATCTTTAACGGGAAGCAAACATTTATGCTTGTCATGGCAGGGCTGCGTTCTGTGTAGCTTTCCCAAGCCCCAGTCAACAGCCCTGTTTGCTTGATTCCGCTTTCCTACTCACCCTTTGCCGAAGCGCCTGATCCGGAATCTTTTTTGTGAGACCAATGAGCATTCTCAAAAGGAGCTTACAGCTGCTAGGAATCATCTCTGGCTACCTCTCTTAAAGAAAGAGGAATTGAAGAAAGGACCATAGTACTTGCTATTGTAGGGAAAGAAAGAAGTTATGCTGATCATGGAACGCTTGATGGGATGTTTGGAATAGAACAGTAAGAGAAAATTCAAGGTATCCACGGTGCTTTTTGCATGTACTTACTGACCCTGAAAGGCAGCCCTGCCAAAAACCCTCCAAAAATCAAACTCGCTCCCAGAGTCAATTTTTGCCTCACATTCACAGTGAGAATTTATCCCTGCATTGATTTCCATTTCCTGTTCAGCGCTTGCTCTGAACACAGCTCAAGTTAACGGGAGTCCTTTGGGAGACACAAGTGTAGGATACAAAGCAGTGCAGAGGGAAAAGCTTTGGCTGATTTGGTCAATCTGCACCGAACGTCAGAACAGGACAGGATGGAGCTGTGATGGCTCTCCTTGTGCAGAGAAAAGAGTGCTGCTAAGGTGGACAAATGTCGGCTGAACACCTTCACATGGATATAGTGCAACTTCTGCTCATTTAAAAAGCTGTGGAAAAGTAGCCGACTGCTCGGCACCAGCGTGTGGATGAACAGGCAGCTACAGCCCAGCTTACACCCATGGCTCAAGTGACAGTGGGAGTCAAAGCCGTTACGCTGCAGGTACGTTCTGGCACCTGCAATATTTTCGTGCGCTTTACAACCTTTGCAAGTTAAAGTGTCAAGGCGTGACAAACTATGTAGCAGTGCATTCCTTATATTTCATATACAAAAAAGGGATCAAGGCTGGGAGCAAGAAGGCACAAACTTGGGAAATAACATAGCTGAGGAGTTTACACAAAGGTACTACGTCATTTATTAGGCATTACTTAGCACTTATTTCACATTTTGCCCCCAAATTTCCCAAAGCGACATATATTTCCCCACTTCCTTTCCCTTTGTCCCCTTCTTTTGGATAAAGCTGCCTGTGCTCTATAGGTACAGTTGCTGCAGAATATAATGTGAACACAGATAAACACAACATACACAGCAGAAAATGTATTATAGTATTACAATAGTCAAATAATGTAGTTAGCCTCAAGCTACGGCAGTGTCTACGTGCTATAGGGAACCAGTTCAAGAACAGCAAGCGGAGCCACTGTACAGGAACAAAACGGCGTCGGCAGTGTTAGGCAGAGCAAGGGACCGAGGGGGAGGCTTTCTCAGGGTGCCCGAGCAGGCGAGATGGCTGTCAGCCGGGGGGATCCGCTCTCTTAGGAGACCCACCCAGAGCTTCAGAGATTTCTTCAGCCTGTATCGGTTCTGTGGCGGGTCCTTGGAACACCTTTACATTTGTTCATTGTGCATACACATAAAGTCACCCCCACACTTCTCCCGTTAGGCTATGTTTTCTTTATATATTTTTTTTTAACTTTTAACTTTTGATTTTTTTTTCTTACAACTGTTAAAAAAGTTTCATGGTAAAAATAACTCACTATATGATACATATACCCAAAGTGGTGCGATACTTTATATAATAAAAGATGAAAATAGTCACTTTCCATAATAAAAATAAGTTCTATTTTTTGCTTATTTTACAATATACTTAATAATTTTCTTCTTCTTCACTCTGAAAGTAAATAGGTCCCATTTTGATAGCGCTTCTGAGTCGATTAAAGTGGCAAGAGACTGGAGAATGGCTTATAAGCATTTCGAGCAGCCGCATTCCACGTGTCTCTCCAGTTCTTCCGTGAAGGTGGAGCCATCCACGCATTGGAAGAAGTATTTCCGCCTTTTGCTCCGGAGAGGAACGCAGCACTGCCCGTTGCCACAGCTGCCGCGGCATTCCAGGCGGGGTACTTTGGAGGCAGTGGCACACGACGTGTAGCCCTGCTGCTTACGGACTACTTCTCGAATTATGTCTCCTTGGCAGAGGTTCTCTGGTAAGACAACAGAGACATAAAGGAAAAAAAAAAATGTGGTAACTATTTTGCCAGATATTCCCCAAATGCCAGTGATCAGCCCTGTACTTGTATGATATTCAAGGCAAACAGATGGCATGAGAAGGACCTTAATCTTTTACTGCTTTGTACCTGCCATCAAAACAGAGCTTGTGTTACACAAATGTGTAATATCCGCCACAAGGCAGAGGCCAAGCAGGCCTGCTGGCTTTGATCAGCAGTTCTGGAAGTGCTTTAATGAATGCTGAGTGTTGAATCCTGCAACACTCCTGCAAAATATGAATTACTTTTACTGTGTCTGCTTCCCAGGATCAAAGGTCAGGCTGCTCTGCATGGCATTAGCAATCTGGGATACCTGCACGTGTCTGTGCTGTTCTGCAGTCACTCTGAAGCAGCCAGATACACTCTGGTGAGGCTGTATATGTGTGTAATTCGGAAAGTCTGTGATTCATTCACAGGAAAGGCACAACCTAAATAAAAATCATACAAGCCAGCTCCTTCCTTCTGTACAGCAACAAAAAAAGGCAGAAGGGATGAAATTAGACCTCACTGAGTTTCCAGCCAGTCTTTTGAGGTCAGGGCGGAAGGATTGGGCCCCTGCCCTAGCAGGCAAGTCCAGCATGATCTGTGGGATTCCCCAGGAAACCTGCCCAGCTGCATCAGAGGGAGCAAGCTGAGAATCTTTACAGCCACTTCAGATGAGCAGTACCTCCTTGGTTTGCAGGGTGGGACCTCCTTTCCCAGCACTGCAATTAACAGATTATGGCTTGCTCACGGTAAACCTTGCAACAACTTCTCCTTTAAGCATCCCATCACAAGCCTGGGAGCAGCAAACCTTACGGATTCAGGAGACAGAGAAAACTCTGCTGCACGTGTCCCCTTTTCTGTATGTTTGGATAATAGCTAGCTAGCTGTCGTGTGGTTTGTTTCTCCTCCCTGTATTGCTCTGTAGAGGCTGACTTAGCTTTATCTTCTACTATTTGCCATTTACCCCCAAATACAGGTCACATGGAAGAGACATCAAAACAAAGGTGTAAACTAGCAGACCAGCATCCTGGGCCCCAGCCAAGCGTACCTCTGTCACAATGTTCTCCGCTATAGTTAGGATCGCATTCGCAGTAGGGTTCCCCATGCTCGGAGATTTTACACTGCCCATGATTGCATTTCAAAATCCTGCAGGGATTTGAGGAATTGTTCTTCTTGTCACAATACATGCCGGTGTAGCCCTCCATGCACTTACAGGTGTAAGCCACATTGGCCACCATGCACTTGCCATGCAGACACCTGGAGAAAAACGAAGCATTTAGAGCTGGACTGTGTTCGACGTGAAAGTTCCCTTTCCCCAGGCACATTTCGTTTTGGCACTTCTGCCCATTATTTCCAGGATACTAACCCTAAACCCAGCAGTTCAGTGTCAAATGCTCTGAAGAAACTGAGTTTTTGGTGAGTGCTGGATAATGTTCAGAGAATACATTTAGAATTTGCGATCCTAAGTGATCTCTTTGGAAAACATTAGGCTCCTCCCTGAGCATGGACCAACACTTGGCATCCACACAAGACAGCTCACATTTACAGCATCAGCACATGGAACTAAGTGCCAACAATCAAGCTGCACGCCCAGGCTTCCTTAGCAGAATTACTCTACAAATAATACCAGGTGATGAAAACTTGTGTGATAAATGAAGGTGTTTGTGGAAAAGTTATGCACAGACTTATTGACAGGCAGCTGTAGTTGGGTTCACTGGCTCGTGGCCTGCAGTGAGCTTTGGTATTTTCTGAGGAGTACCACAGGGAGTGGTGTTGATCCTTAGCAAGTTCTCTGACACTATCCCTACTGCTGGGACAGGGACAGGGTTGAAATAGACTGATGACAGGCAAGAAAGCAACACTGTCCAGCCAAGGAAAAACTGCTTAGGGATTATAAACCTTTGCTATATCAGGTCCTACTTGGCATAAACCCACGTCTTTCTCTTATTTTTATTCATTTTCTTTCTGGTACTTTAAAGTTGTTCCCTGCTTATGTTGAATCCTTGTAATTTTATTTTTAAGCTTTGAACTAAAACCCATAAATAATAAAAGCAGTTTCAGTCAGGTCAAGATATGCAAAATACTGTAAGAAAGGGAGTTACAGTCTAGATGAAGCAGTATTTTCTGCCCCACTAACTACAGCTGTGCTTGGTGACTCCTGTTATCATCAACTACCTGCTCTTTATGCTTTTCCTCGCTGAGATTCATCTGTGCGTGTTGAAGCAGACACCTGCCAGAAGGCCACCATAATCCCCTGGACACAAAGGGCCTGGCTTTAAGGAGGCAACTCCAAAAGTGAATTAATGAAAGGTGGGACAGTACGCCAGCATCAAAAATATGCTTAGCTATCTTCCTTAGCAAGCGGGCTGCGCTCAAGATTGCATCACCCTCCTTAGACTATGAGAGAAACAATCCCTCATCATGTAAACATCTGGAACTCCCTTATTTTTCTCTGTCCAACCATAACAGCTTCATGTTGATGTTGGAAATTCAAGGAAACATTTGGGTCTCTGAGTGTTTCTTCACTTGGGTCTTCATACCTTTGGTCTGTAAACTCTCAGGTGCTTCTCAACACCTTCCAGCGTTCAGTACTTTGCAGAATTAGACCCAGAAGCAAGTTTAAAATGGTACCTCTGCCAAGTTAAATTTCTGCCCTTCAGAGAGTGATTATTCACTGTGTCAATTTACCTGTCAAAAGTATGTGCTTGTGGAAAGCCCCTTCCACAGACAGAAAAACCAAAGTAGCTTCTAAAACAAAAGTACTTCCATCTGCTCATGAAACAGCACCAAATTATGCAGACTGCTGGTCTGCGTTGGACTGTTTCCTTGTGTACTTGCCATCAGCAAGCTATTTATCCACTGTTTCTGATAGAGATGTGGTTATTGAGCCTTTGAACTGTGAGTGCTTTACACTCATGCTCCCTTCGCGTGCAACTTTATGCTATCCTTTAAACTTGCACTTTAAAGGGGTGTTTCGGAATGTAATATTTAAGTCATCTATTGGGGAAATTTAAAACTGTTCACATTGGTGTGCATAACGGTCTTCAGGGAGTCAGTTTGAATACTGGGTCCAATGCTGCTGTGGGCATATCCCTAAAATGCGTACGTCCTGCTCACAGGCAGCTCTGCTTTGCTCTGGGTAAGTGCAGGCACTCACCACCTCAGAGGTAAGCCATACCCGTTAACAGGAGTTTTCATATTTTAATGTGTAGAGTCACAGCTGAAAGTATGACCTGCAGTATCAACACCATAGCTCCTCCAGAACAAAGACCTCATTTGGAGAGCGAGCAACATCAGAACAAGGAGTGGAATTTGAGAGTTGCCATGGATGCTGACTCATGACTGTCAATAATTTTGTGTGGGAGCCCAGCACCTCCAAAAATAGTCAGATGTGGTTTTACAAGATGAAATGTGAAATATGCATTAGCTCTAAAGCTTCCACCCTCCCACCAGCATTCGTTTGAGCTTACTTGTGGTTAAGACATGGGTCTCCCATTTCCTGGTCACACAGGGGGCCCGTCCAGCCTGGGTGACATTCACAAATCACACTTGTTTTCTCCAGGGACCGGCAAATACCGTGCTTGCAGATGTTACAGGATTTGCAGCCAGGAAGGACTCCTAGTGACTGCTGTGGTAAATCCTTGAAATCCTGCAGCTCGTTATTGATGCGGACGTCGTGAATACATCCATGAAAACCGTTTGGTGTCTTATCTGCACCCTGGCGCAGTGAAGATAATCCAGTAGAGGTCGGGATCCCTTCAGATAAAACCAAAAAGGGAAGGTTTACTCACAGTTACAATGATAATACATAAATTATAATTGCTAATGTTTCTTTTGTCACAGCCCCTTATAATCTTTAAAGAATTAATTTACATAGGACCTTTGTGAGGCAGCACAGTCTCATTGTCCTCATTCTGGAAATGGAAAGAAACAAAAATAAAATCACTTGCTCAAGCTTACGTAAGAGGTATATGACAAAAATAACCCCACCAAAACCCAACCAGTGTTTTTTTCTTTTTGGCTGATGACCATGTATTTTTGATGACCTCAGATGATGCTCCTCCTGTCTATAGTCTAATAGCAATTATCCTTCTGAGAGGTTTAAGAATATCTTTACTTGCCAGCAGGTAGCTACCACCTCTGGGATCCAGCAAGATAGTTAGGCGCTACTAGATCACAGTGTTAGGACAGGGAGTGGTAGCAGTGCACTCCATCAAAACCAATGCAGAAGAACTCTAGAGACAGGGAACAGCAGTTCAGGAGGCCAGGCCAAGTCTTTGTGGCGAGTACCTTCCACCTTGTTCAAGCGCTCGGAAGAGTTCATACGCTCAGATGGCCAGCAGATTCTTTTGGATGTTGTGTTATGCCCTCGCCACTGACATCTGCTTGGGCTGTACAGCTGGTAGCATAGGCAAGTGCTTCCATTTTCAGCTGTGTAAGGCCTCTGAATTTGCTATCCATAAGTAACTCCACCGTTAAAGATGGTCTTAAAACAAAACCAGCATCTTTGTTTAACGGTGCATTAGGAGGAAAGTTGCTAGACCAGGTGATGTAGTTGGAGAGATGGACAAAAATTGTGGGCACATGAAGGCTCAGGTCTATCTTAAAGCTTAGTGCAGGTTAGGAACAATTGCTCTGGGACGATTTAATCAATTACTCTAACTAAACAGTCTGCAGTGGAAGGGCAACTGGCATCCATGGGAATGCTATGTGCAGAGACACGGGATGTGCAGAACAGTGAAGGTTTAGAAAGAAGCAAGAAGAATTTTAATGGGCAATAAAAAAAGTCTCCTCTGAGCCCATGCCTTCTGGTATTCAATAGTCCTTCGTTCAGGTCTCAGGTTTGTCCTGTGAATGCTGTTTTGTAGGTACCTTTTGAGAATTAGTATTGATCCACAATGCTCATCCATTAACAACTTTTCCATGTGATTACTTCCCAAGCTCCCTGTGTATAAATTGCTGTGGGGTTGGTATCTTTTATGCTGTGCTAGAGGGAGAAATTGTGATGTCCTCACCAGCAGATTATCTTTGATGTGTAATGCTCTTTAATAGTCTGTGACATTCTTAATAGGAGCCAATTATAAAAGTTCAGCTCTGTACAAAGCAAGATTAGCCAGTTTTCTGATTTACAAGGGCAATATTCAGGGTTCTTTTAGAAAAGTGTTATCAAAGGGAATTATTTACAAAAGGCTTGACCAGCACCAAGTGAAGTTAAGAGTTTCTACTATTGGCTTCAATGATCTTGTTAGAAAAAGCTCAAAGACTTTCAAAGTCTATTATTGTTCTGCTGACTTTTGTATTTAGAATAGGCTGACTAAAAATTCAAGAACTCTGTGTCACTGAAAGGGACAGATTTCAACATTCAGTCCAGAATAGAGCTGAGGGCGGTTCTGGCAAAAACAAATCTGTTGGGTAGAGTACAGCCTTCATTCTGTCTCTCATATCCAGACACCTAATTAGCAGGATACTCATTATTCTGGGCATCTGTACCCCACACCATTTATCCCCTCCTTCTCCCAAAATTCACTACTGAATGTGAAAAAACTTCTTAACTGAAGTTTGGTCAATTTTAATATCTTTCTAATACTGAAGCTCTGGCTTCAGTTTCCAATAAGAAAACTATTAGCCAAGAAGTTCTAAGTCAGCTTGTGTGTTAATATGGTTTGGATGTTTTAATCTCTGTCCCAGACCCCATACCCCTCCCCCTCTCCCCCCCATTTTTAGCATTTCCAGCAGAAATACTGCTCATTTATGGTACATTTAAACCTACTGACTATTGATTTGCTTTTTTGCTGTGACTGTGACACTTCCATTGTATTCTTCAACCATGACATTTTGGTGCCAGCCAGTTCTGAAAGCTTTAGAAATTACAAACTGATTGTTCTTGCCGTGGCTGTGTAACAAACACAGAAGCAGCCTGTGCTGTGCTGAGGTTAGCTTCCTCACTCTGGCGTGCGCGGCAGTGCTGGCCGTGCAGTGGGGTGCTAGTGGGCTGAGGCGCACGAAGCAGAAGAGCAGAGGTGTGGTTTCCCGGCTCTCTGTTGAGCAAAGCAACCTCTGGCAGAGGGGGAAGACAAACTGCTAGTCATTGCCCCCCCGGCCCTGAGAGTTCTCTCTGTAGGATGGAAGATGATTTGCTTCTGAGAACACATGTCAAAATCTCAAAGTTCAGCGCAACTCACTGTACCTCCAATGTAGAGGGGTGTATTGAGGCTGACAGAGGACTGTTTCTGGAGTTTTCCTAGACTCTTGGGAGTCCCCTTGTCCACCACCAGGTTCAGAGTTTGGTTCAGCATCATGAGTTCCACACTATGAAACTGCCCATCATTTACTGTTTCCACACTAAAAATAAAATTTTAAAAAAAAAGAGAATTAGAAGGTGATGTTAACAATGAACAGTCTCTGCTGCTGTGACATCCTATGTCCCGGTGTCACACCTTGTGAGGCACAGTTCCCATTCCATGCTCCTTTATGGTCACTGTGTTCTCAACATTTCCTCCAGCGTGAGCCTCCAAGGCACAAATTTAAACACTGCTGATGCCTGTGCAGGCAGTACCTACACATATATGACACTCGACAAGACAGCTAAGCAGGGTAGTGCTACTGTAGTTGTGTTTCCCAGGGCAGAAAAGCAAGGGCGTAGTTACATGATAGATTTGCTTTGGTGACAAAAATTTTAAACCCCCCATTCCGTGCTCTCTGCAGCTTGCAGCCCCTCTGTCACACTGCTTGATGCTTATGTTGCAAGCCAGATCACTGAAATGATTTCTTCTTGTATGGTTAGTTTAAACTCGAATTATTTCACAGGGCAGGGAGGGACTGCAGTTTGGGGTAAGAGACAGCAGGGGCCTCTGAAACCAGCATTTCCTCACAGCAGAAGTATCTTGTAGCTACATGCTGAGGCATGAGGACAGGCTGAGTTTCTCAAAGCCAGAGAATAAGTTCAGGAGTTTTTGGCTTACAAACGACTGGGGTACTTTGCTCGACACAATACAGTCCTACCTGAACGCAAGGAAAACTGACACATTGCTACTCCTCTTTGAGAAGCACTTACGTGTTGATTGAGGCTTGAGAATAAGGCAGCAGGAATTTTGGGGGTGGACAGGGAGCAGGTAGCTATCTGAGCAGTCAAGATATTAAATGCACCATGTATTTATTGCTCATGTGTTTTTAACACTGATTTTTCAAATGCATGAAGCCAGATAACTTAACAGCTCTTTGCTAGTCTGCACCACACACAATCTTCACCTTCAGCTCAGTCTCCCAAAAATAAAAAGGTGCAGTCATACAATTCAATTTGGATCACACCATCACTTTTTATTTTCAGGGCAGCTTCAGTTCTCAAGGCTTTATGCTGCATGTCGAAATTCTCTAAAACGGCCCAATACCTTCATGCACTCCTAAAAGCAAGGAGGGACAAGGGTGGGATTACCTGCTCTCGAGCAAAGAGGGTTTCAAATTAGGCTGGTAGTTATAGACGTGATGGGACCTTTCCACGGCTGTAGATGTAATTAAATGGTACAGCCTCTGTTCCACATGCATGCAAACACCCGTGCATAATGAGAATCTAATAGCAGTAGTGGTTACAGCTGAAATTAGACTGCGGGCTGTGTAAACTGCCCACATGCACAGTGTTGCCAACACATCTTAAGCTTGGCCTGCAAGCACCCTTTTCCAAATTCCTGCTGGCAGGATTGCTGGCTGGGTAGTGGTTCTGTTACGTACGGATAAAGACAGGAAACATCAACTGTGGGATTTAGGCATCTTGAGATACTGCTTAGCCAACAACCTGGATCTGCGATTGCTACACAAGTGGTAAATACCGTATTAAAATGTAAAAGGTTAGTTTTAAGAATGGGTTTCTGCTCATTCAAATGGCCCATAAGCTCAGCATCCTCTCTCAGCAAGTTACAAAGTCACAGGTCAGATTCCTTTCAGGTGTTTTGTAAAGCCACAATGTAGATGTCTGAGCTATTTAGCCAGGTTTTCTTCATCATCAGTGGAGAGGAAGAGGCACACTTAAGAAGTGACTCATCTCTAAGGATGAATCACCTTTTAGATGTGTCCACCTCTCAACCTGGATGACGTGCTGCCCATCTTTAGCAGCCAGTCCTGCATAACTGATGTGTAAGGCCCTTGTAGCATAGAAATTGGACCCCAACTTCAGACATAAATTACTTGACTTGGAAATTACCAGAATTCAGTTGTCCCTGGAAGAAGTTTCATTTTTATAGTGTTTTACAGTAGAGCTGACATAACCAATTATACATGAACAATGTCAGGCAGAAAGTCAGCACTGCAGGCGTTTCTGAGGATGTGCTTGTTTAAGAAGAGCACACCGCTGTTTCCAAACTGAGCTAACGTGCCTCTGCCGTGCTGCTGTCCCCACAGGTTTTGGGGATTGATCACGAACACATATGCCTTTAGAAGTTCATGTAAGATTACATGGACCTTAAAATGACAGCAGTATATGAGCACCTTTACTGCGTGGCTTTACATAAAGATGAGGTAAGTTAGTTCTGCCACAGAATGGCTCCTGGGAAAGCTCTGCTGGCTGAACCGCTCATTCTGGACCTGCATGAAAGTGGCTGGGTTCCAGTTTGTGCCCATCCTCAGGTTGGCGAGAGCACCCCGGGGAGCCAGGTCTCAAGAACCTGGAGCTGATGACACTGTTTGAAATGGTTTTAAGAAAAAAACCATAAAGGCTTGACATTGTCCAAAAATCCAGATCCAGTTGATCCAGTAGATGTTCTGGCTCAAAATACTGTTACGTCAGGGCCATTGCAAGGGCAGCGAGCGGCGTGTCTGGGGTAAGAGGCTGAGGGCTTACGCTACACTCACTGCTGAAGGTGATGCAGTATGTGCATCTCAGAAAAGCAAGCCTATCACCACGGTACCCGAGTCCGCTGTATTGGGGCCCACACCTCTAGCAGACTCCTTTACGGATTACCAAAAATAAGTTTGAAAACAGCTGGTTTAAACTTTCTGTTCAGATATTCTTGATTTCTGCTAAGTATCTGCCACATTACAAGAAACAGCTGTGTTACAGCAATGTGCCGTCTGGGTGATCCCTCTGTACTCCCTGCATATCTAGCTGTTGTGTTGCAATGCTTAATTTGTATGGGTAAAGTGCTTAGACTTCCAGCTGAAAGGTGCAAGATAAATAGAAATGCATATTTGTAATTGTTAGCGGGTGCAGAAGTGCCAATGAAAAGAAGAAGTATAGCCAAACCCTGTCAGCTCTGAGAGCTGAGTATTGAGGTGGGATGGATGGCTGTGTGACAGGGAACCCTTCCCTGGTGGGATCAATATCTGAAGCTCACACACAAAACTAAATCGTTATCTGAAGAAGGCCAAGCTATGACCATTTGTCAGAGGACAACATTATCGCATCTGGCAGGGCTGGCTCTTCCCTGGGCCAGGATTTCGCAGGCATTAATCACCTACTCCTCCACTGCGTGTGCTCCTTCCAGACAGCGCCTTGACTAGCAGGCAAAGTCAGTGTGTCCTGGCGATTGAAGCAGCCACCCCAGATGGTGCTCACACCTTTCAGCATACCCAGGGCTGGGTTTTTTTCTGGAAAGGGAGTGAGAGGTCCCTTATTGTAGGTATGTGTGGATGAGTAATCCTCAGTTCTAACTCTTTCACTTTTAAACTTGGAATTAAAATGCTCCATGCCTGGGCTTTGAGAAACAAAGTAATGTACAGTCATCACCCAACACTGCAGTTTTGTAAAAGCAGATAAAGTCAAAAGAGGGAAAGCACTCATTTTCTTTTACAGAAGACACAAACATATGATAGAAAAGCTGACTGTGGACAGCTGGGATGGCAGAAAATCCCTGGCCAGGAGGTACTTGTGTTAAAGTACTTATTGCTGCTGCTGACAGAAAGACGTTAAGATGCCTTTGGATACTGGGAGAGATGGAGACAGCACTGGGGGAGAAACCAGCAGTGAGAGAAATGCTCATGAACTCTCCTCAGAGCCTCTTACGCAGCCGGGCCTTTAGGAGACTCAGCAATCGTCTGAGACAGCTGGAGACAGTGGCTTGGCTGGAGATGAAGGGAAGCAAGCCACAGGCGCTGAGCAGCGCATCACAACGCAGCTCGCAGCACAAACTTGCTGCGCTCGGCTTTTTTTCAAGGGGCCTCTTCTTGACCCAGCTCTCTGCAAGGGTTTTATTAAAATCTTAATTGAATTCTTATTGGGGATCAGGTGGCCTTACCGAGCTCTTCCTTCTGAAACAGCCTGCGGTACGTAAATACCTGCCCCGGAGTCAGGGATTTACTGCGCTTCACCGGGGCCCTGCGCGGTGCCCCGGGCCGCGCCCCGCACCCGCGCCCCGCACCCTGTGCGCAGCGCTGCGGCGGGGACACCGGCCCGCCAGGCAGCGGCCCCGCACCGTGCGGGCGGGGGCAGGGCGGGGCAGGGCAGCGCCGAGCCACGGCGGGGGCGGCGGGCGGGCAGCAGGGGGCGGTGCAGCACCGCCGAGCCCAGCGGGCCGGCCCGCAGCGGGCACGGATCCCTCCGCGCGGCCCCGCCCGGCTCCTCGCCCCGCGGGCACCCCGGCTGCGGGGCCGGCGGGCACCCTGGCTCCAGCGGGCACCCTGGCTCCAGCGGGCACCCTGGCTCTGGTCCTCGGCGGGCACCCTGGCCCCAGGCCCCGGCATACCGAGTGAGAGAACCCCGCGCGCCCATACAGCAGGTTGATTTTGGCTCGCTGCTCAGAATTTATTTACTGAAACAGATCTCGGCATGTCACACACCTGCCATCTGACCTGACCAACTCCTTCGTTTCCGCGAAGATTTTCATGCTTTGCGGTTAAATCAAGCCGTACGTCTGCCCAGAGCGGGCGGAGGGGCCGGCAGGAAGGAAGGGGCCGCAGGGCTGCTCGGCCTGAGCCAGCCGCTTGTCTCAGGGGCACCAACAAACCGCCGCCCCGCTCCGGAGATTTTTTCCAAGCTATTAAAAAAGGCAGTCACGAATTTTTAGCCAACTTCCAACTGCAGTGCTTTGGGCCACCACTACTGGGTATTACATAGTTTACAATATATTCTTATTGAAGAAAGGGAGGAATTGTTTGAAGTGTAAATATTGGGAGTGCAAGCAAGGATTTTCAGGAATTTACTAATTAAACTTGTGAAAAAGTAAGCAGTAAAAGGAATCAAAATCCCCTTCAGGACCCAGGAACAGCTGCTCGTCGCCTGCTGAGGGCCCATCTCACCAGACACTCGATGGCCGGTGCTCACAGCCCCCGCAGGACCCTCACTCCAGTCCGGTTACAGCCTGCGTGCTGGGGCACCAGCTCGGTCCCCTTCCGAGAGAAGGATCTCCCACCTCAAAGCACGCTTCCTGAGGGAGAGGCAGCAGGGCAGAGCCGGGTGCCATGGGTGGCGGGGGCACTGCTGCAGGCAGCGTCGCAGTGGCAGACCCATCGGCTGCTCCGAGCCCCTGGGCACTGGGCAGGGACAGCCACCAGCCCGCGGTACCCGGCCTCTGCCTCCCCGGCAAGGGGCATGCGCTTGCTGCTCCTCACCCAGCAGCACCCCTCGCCTTTCTCCTTTGCACTCATTTTTTCACAGCCCAGGTTACGTGCCTTGCATGATCATCACTCTCATCAAGGTTACCCTCACTGAGAGCTAGCTGGCCGTGGCGTCTCATCCCATTTAGCCAAGAAACCAAAGAGGAAAATAGTATGTGTGTGAGGAGAGCCCAGCTTCCAAAGCTCGTGACAAGGCCTGGGGTCTGGCACCTTCTGTTTCCCCTGTGCGCGGGTGGGAAGCTCAGAGCTGCCCTCACAGGGAAGGGAGGCAACTAGAGAGGGCTCTATAAAAGTCATTAAAATTTCATATTGCAGGGAGCTGGCCTCATCTGTCAGAGCAATTCCAGCAAGATGAGCCAACAGACCCATTGCACAGGGCACTGTGCACACACCATGGGCATGGCCTCCCCTGAGGGCTTAGACTCCAGAACACAAAGAAATGAAGGGAAAAGGATGTGTATTAAACATAACACCCGAGGGAATATATAAAATAACTGATTTCCACTCTCATTTTTGATCTATTTCTCTTCTCCCTGCTGTATTTTCTTTCCCCACTACTCCAGCCCCAAGCACACACAGATGTTATAAACACTGACTCCCCTTGCTCTAATATCCATGAGAGATTTAGAGCTGAGCCACTATAAATATGCCAGTGAACAGAAATGCATTAAAGGATTAAAGCATTCAATTTGAACTTGTAAAATTTGGGCTTTGGGGTTAGTTTTTTTCACTGACATATAATATACCTTTGGTGTAGACAGCAGAGAACAGCAGGACAGATAACTCAAAAACCAAAATAGCTTTAAGTATCACAGCAAACCATGTCACTGAGGAAATGTATAACCATCAATTATGCAAATGAGGACATCAATTCATTAGCTACAGTCTCCAGACTTTCCTGACCTCTGTCTTAATGGGGACATGCCTCATTTGAAGCACAGAACAAAGCAAACACAAGGATGGTAAGCGACGGGGGAGTGAAGGCCATGGGGAATACTGAACTTGGATAATCTCTGAAAACATTCAAAGTAGAAGGGAATAAGTGGAAGTACATGTCCAAGAGAGCCTAAAGAGCTTACAAGACATGAGAAGAGCAGGCACCGGAGAAAAGGTACCAAAATCAAGAAACACAAGGTGAGACCTGCAGGGAACCGCACCAAGATGTTAGCAATTTGGGAGGGGTGAAACCCATTCTGTGCCAGGCTGACTTCAGGTATCAGTGCTAATGGTTTTTCACCTTTCCAAGTTACAGTTACCCCCTGCCCTTAGTTCCAGTTGTAATCAGTCCTTGGCCTAAAATAGATTTAAACTTCTCCATGGCAACAAAGGCAAAATCATAATTGGAGTAGTGTTTGTGCTACCTCTACAATAATACATCACTTCAAGCACTCTATCTTCAGAAGCCAAATAAAAACCACATGTTGAGAAAAAAAGTATGAAAAATGCTAATGAAACACAAGACTAGGGAAATAAGAGGTGAAAGAGATATTAAAACACTCAAGTTCACTTTCAGCTTAAAATATACTCTCCTTTGTTGTGTTCAGTCCTGTTTTACATGACTCGAGCATTAGGTCTCCTAGGCTGAGAGCACTGACAGTAAGATTTTTTTCCTTGATACCTCCATTTTCATTTGCTTGGTTTTATACCTTTTCTCCTACTTACAACTCTGTAGACCACCCAAATAAACCATCTTTCTCTTCTTGGTGTTTACAGCCCTTAAACACTGGCAGCTGATTACCATATCTCCCTTAATGATCGTTTGGCCAGGCTATGCATATCTAATTTCCAGTCATAATTCAATTCCTGCAGCACCCCTGCCAACAGTGAAAGTTATTGTATTACAGACCTTCTAAAGGAAAAGCAAGAACCTTTTTTACACCACTACAACATGCAATTAACACAATGCTGACCTCTTTCCCTATATTATTCATAAAAGGGTCAGATTCACGGCCAGGGTAAACACCCCTTGTTTGCAGCAGATTCTCACAGTGCCCCTGACATGGGCAAGAGGTCTGACACCTCCCTCCGACCCCACTGTCCAGGAGTGAAGCTGCGCTGCTCTCCTGCAGTATCATCATGTCTCTGCAGAGCTGAATACTTCATTCTGCTGAGAACTTGTTAAATGCAAGCGTAATGGCAGTAAAACCAGCCTGAATGAACTCTTCAAGTCCAAGGCCTCTCCTGAGTGACGGATCACAGTGTTCCTGCCTCCCCATCTTACTCCACCAGAACAATTTTGCACATCACGGCACACAGTGTATCGCCGTGCAATGAGCTATTGCATCTCAGTGTCTTTACTGTAACATGCATCACATAAAATAAAAAACCCAGTAAATACAGAGTATAAAACCAATCACATATAGATTCTGCAATGCTGGCAGGACTCATTAAATCAGATAGCCTTAAAGAAAATGGCACTGCAAACAGCCCAGAGGAAGGCAGTTGCTGGCAGAGCAGCGAGTGCCATGTCCTGCCCAGCACAGGGGTGGTGCTGGTGTACGGCTGGGTGGCACACACCAGCACGTGCTGCAGCACAGCCCCCTGCCCCACCAGGGCTAGGAACAGAACAGGGTTCTGGAGTTCTCTTTTTAGCATGAGCATCAAACACTATTGAATGCAGCTCTGCCATTTAACTGGGTATCAAATCTCACGTTCTGATGAGGAAATCCATCAAGTGTCTTCACAGAGTCATTTCATCAGGGGGAATACTTTACACCATCTATCCCCTTTTCAGCTCTGGAAAATATGAAGGTATCTGCTATTTAGCAGCAGGGAGCACAGCCACTACAGAATGCAATTAAAAGGCTTCCAATTAGAATGACAGAGAATGATGGGTTGTATCTGAAACTGCAGGCTAAGCCCCAAGAAAAAAAAAAGAGCTGTGTCTATTTAGAAACCTGATACATGGCCAGGAAATGAAATTGTTTCCACCTCATTTGTGGCAACACACCTCCAGTTGTATGCCTCTTCCACAAAAATAAACAAAATCCACTGCTCTGACAACCAGAATAGCAGCTGCCATACCCACCTTTTCCAGCAGTGCTGGGGCATGCTGGCGAACGCAGAGCTGTGGGTCACGTTTCTCTGCTGGGAAGAAGCAGTGAAATAATTGTGCACAGAACCATGCCACACCTCTGTGATTGCCCTCGGTGCCAGCTCTGCATGCACTTCTAACAGAGGCTGTATCTATTGAATCCAGAGCCTGGCGCTTGGTATAAATGGGATATAAATCCATCACACATGGTACACATCTAAACTTTGTGTTAGTCATCATGTTTACAAGAAATTTACAGGCAGAAAAAACCCCCACTACGTTATATTAGCTTTGCCTTACAACATGCAAAACCCTCACAGTTCAAGACATGAGCCAGTCATTAGCACATAGGAAGTTTATAAAGTCATTTTGACTACGATTAGATTTATTGCAGCATTGTCTATTATGAGCATATTTCAACCTTCCTCTGGTGTAATCAGTATTAACCAACTCTGGCAATATACTGCTGGACCAATGACCTGAAAATACCATTTAAAATCCATCCGCACACCTTTCTTCCAGTTACTCGCTGGAAACAGAGTGCAGAACAAGAGTGTGTTTCCAACATACACCAAACTGATTGCTCAGAAGGTGGACTAACTTTAGCACTAATTTATGAGGGCTTGGGAGCTGCCAGGACCACTCTCATGGTTTCACTGATGCTCTCACTAGAAGAAACAGTAAGACCATGTTATGGACAGCCAAATGACTAAATCAGGTTATCTGCTGGGGTGGAAGAAATAGTTATTTCAGAATTACTTTTGGTTTGGCTGAGCATTTTTAAGGTTTGAACCGAACTGGCTAAATCTCAACGCAACTACTAAATTTAACAAACAGGTGAAAACCTTAATTTATAATGTCAGTTTCTTTTTTTCCAGCAGCAACTTTCTTTTGATGGTAGAGCTGTATTAGTCACAGTCAAATCACTATAGAGAACAACTTTTAGTTTCACCATTAATTTTTACATAAACCCAAGACTACTTTGAACATGAAAACCAATAATATCTGCAAGGTGCTGAACTACTTCTAGAGCTCAGCAAACTTCTAAGCGCAAACATCTTCCTTCTTGATGCTCTTGAAAATCCTTAATGGTATTAACTGAATGGTTAGCACTTTCTACTGTAAAATGTTGTAACTGTGAAGGATTTGCTTTCTATCTTTAGGTGTAATCCTCTGACATGTCTGATACAGTCAGGAGAGAGAGGAGCTGCATGGGGCCAATATGTCATGAAGTTAAGACTCTAAGTAGAGGCTGACCTCAGAGTATTTTAACACATTGATTTATTTTGTGTTCCCACCTGCTTTTGTTTAGTTATGCACTATCCCTATCTCATCACCTCTCATTTCTTCTTGGGATTAATGCTTGCATCTTGCTGACTTTATTACATTTTTATTATTATTCTGTGCTGAAAGAAATCAGCATTATAGTGTTATTGCACTAAAGTTCCATGTACATATGTGTCCTGCACTCCTCTGCTTTGCGTAAGTCTTCCTAAAAGGCTGCTGATCAACAAAGCAACCAGTGGGGTTGGACACAGCATATCCACTCTGGCTTCCCTCCTATCCCCTTCAGATGGGAAAGAGCTGCCAGGAGGTAGAGGTGGAGCTGTGCAGAGGAGAAGTACACAGTGACTAAAGTAACAGGGTACAGACCAGCTAATGGGTGTCTGTTTTAGAAAATAACAAATCAAATTGCTTAACAAAATACATAGACTAGTGACAATTCACTCGTATGCTGTCCGTGCATTAAAGCCAGCACAGTCTGCTTAAAAAGTGATTTGGGAGGAGGAGGAGGACTGTCTTCTGCCACCTGCTTGAAGTTGATTTGGGTCTGCAGTAGTATTGTGATTTTTTCAAACAACAATGATAAAGGTGACAGTGATGGTGTGGATGGCCACATTCCCGATGAAAAGGATACAAATAACATCTCTGCTTTAACTTCGAGGGGTCACAATACAAGTTAATTCGAAGAATGAGTTAAAATGGCAGAAACCCTTTATGGCAGGGGAGCAGCTACTGTGTTTATTGCTTTCACAGACTGTGGCATAAGTTCTTCAAACTTCAGTGGTGCATGCTCAGGGGGAGCCAAAGCCAAGCATGCGCCTGCCCCAGTCATGGGTTTGCGGGCAAGCCAGCAGCCTGGGCACACTGGCAGCACCTGTACGTACTGGTGCAGCCTGACCTCAGTTGACAGGGGACATATGAGTGTCACTCAGACTGATAGCCCCAGATTTTGGGCCCTGAAGGTGGTGACCTGGGAGTCCGCAAATGTAACTTCTATTGCTGTCACTACTACCGGGCAAGTGGCTTTAGATAACCTGTTTAGATAACCTGTGTTCCCCTACCTGGAACACAGACACACCGATGCTGACTTGCTTTGTGAAAGGTTTTGCCACCTTCTGATAAAACATCTTACCCTGAAGCACCCTACACATAGGTATAAGGTTAGAAATAAGGCTGTGGGTTTGCAGCGCAGTGTTTCTGGGTACTCAGCTATTACGCTAAAGAGAATGAGCAGGGCAGAGGTGAGGAGAGAGGGGAGAGATGAGGAACTATCATTCTTGCAAGAGATACTTGCAAGAGATTTACAAAGAAAAAACTTTAATTCAGCTTAACAAAGTTTTGCCTGCTAAGTCCTCAGGCAGCCTAAAAGACAAACCTTTACCCTTCTTAAACTTCATCTCAACAGAAGGAAGTTTCTAAATTTCATGAAAACACATACTTGATTCCGAAAAATAATGACAAAAGTTAGATGATATTTTAAGGTCTTGGCCTTACATTTTCACACAAAAATCCAAGAAAAACTAGGGAAATGCAATGTCTGTAGTTTGACAAGAACTCACACACTTGTCTTTTTTGTCCTATTTAAATACACCAGAGCCTTTTATAAGGCAAAAAATAATTCATCTGTCCTTCACCTTGCCTCATGCAAGATGTATAAGTACATTCAAATTTTACAACTTTTACTGTGCAGGTCAGAGATTAATACTGGGTCCCTTCATTATATTTGATGCAAAATCCCTAAGGAGTACCTGAAAAAATAAGTGTGTGTGACAGAGAGAATAAAATGAATTGCAAATATGCAGAATTGTTAGGAGCTCAGTGATGTCTCACAGGAATCTCTGAAAAACAGTTTGTGCAGAGCCCATCCAGAAGTATCAAACAGCAATCCCACCAAGGACAGGCACAGCACAGGCTGCAGACTTGGCAGGTGTTAGGAAGAAAAGGACCAGTCATGTAGTGAGCTCTGCAAAGAGACTTTTGGTAAAAACTGAGTTTGACAAGCTCTAATAATGTTCCTAAGAATAATTAATGCTTTCACTCCTCCAGCACATTCCTCCCTAGAAGGCAGTGAATTAATGGTGAAGCCTCACCGGCTTTTTTGCAGATAAGCAATTGCAGCTAAAGAGAATCAGTTACACAAAAATCCCATCTCCCATATCTTTGGAAGATGTGGAAATTCTTCCATCACCAAAGCAACTGTTCAACCTCAGCACCAGAAGAGTGGAGAGAAGTCTATGAAATGTCAGTAGAGGACCAAAGTCCTTGAGCACTACTAAGTTCAATTTGGGAGCGCCATGGCCAGGAACCTGTTTTTGGACGATGGGTGCCAGTAGCCACCCGGGCTGCTCCCCAGGCCCCGCCACGGGCAGAGGCTGTGTTGGTGGAATGGCACAGGCAGTCTGCAGATGCTGCTGGGGTACAAGCCTTGTGCTGCTCCACAGCCTGGAGGGAGAAGGAAGCTCACCCTTTGGTGACCCGCAGCACATTTCTGAAACACTTTTTTCTGGGTTTTTTTTGTGCATTTCTGTACTTTGTGTGCACAGACAACCAGATTTAATTTGTCATCCCACAGTCATCACATAAGAGGCAGATACAGTAAGAATTTAAGCTCCCTGATTTCAGGCCTTTTGCTTTAACCACAAGAACATCCATCTATGCTATGCAGGAATAAGCCAAACCATGAGAACTGCATGATACAATCTATGAGAAATACCTCTAATAATGTAGCATTTTTGAAAACAGATTCTGAAATGATACTTTTAAAAGGAATTATAACGTAATCTGGGTGTAGGCTCTCCAGAAAGACAAATACAATTAATTCTTTTCCTAACTGCATCCTTTTTCACTGCTGTCAGGAAGCCTGCGTGAAAACATGATTTTACACCAATGACGCCTGCATCTTGCCCTTTACAAGGTATGACAGTCTGTATGCAACATGGCAATCTGGGAACTCTGGAGGGAATTACATCAGTAGTACATGTCAAATTTCTATTTTCCATTTCTATTAGGAAGGATTAATTTAGCATCCAGATCAATATGACTGCATAGTAGCATAAAACTTACCAGAAAAAAAAATAATTACAAGTAAGATCTTATCTCTAGTTCAAGGAACAGATGTAGGAAAAAAGGCTGAAAATAGGAAGTCTCCCTATAGAGTACAGTTACACAGATACCAGTATCAATGGCTGAATGCTGAAACTGCAGAATTTTTAAAATTTATTAATTCAAAACTTTCAGTGATTAGAGCATGGTGATAACTAAAACCAGCACATTCCTCTTCAGCTGGCATATTTAAATTAAAGTAAGGTATCTGTGTAAATGATTTACTTTATTTCAAGAACTCGCCGATGGCTCTGTACTAAGGGCTGTCATGGCATTGAAGAGTAACTCTCAACAGTGCAGAAACCAGGAGGTCAATAAAGCACTCGGAAACAGATTTCTGTTCTCATTTGTGCATCTACAGAGCAATTAAATAGAATAAAAGAAGCAACAAATAGGAATCCTACTTCACAAATGGATCTTCTGTAAGGTGTTTACTATGACATCCAAGAAACTGTTACTCTGCAGCTTACAGGTGAGGAGTTCCAATAACAGACCAGTCAGCTTTTCTTTTAAAAAGGTGAGTTCAATCATTGCATATTCATGCATTAACTTGTATTTCTTTCTAACTTAACAATAAATGGCAACGCAATTTAGGTAGTCTTCCATTGGACATTTGCTGACCTTTACCTGACTAGGATGAAAGAAAAGTTCTATGTCAACTTTAACCTTTCTATCCAAACATACCACAGGAATGAATACATGTGACATAAATCTGAATGTACAGTGAGTTAATCTTGGGCTTTTCCAGGAGTCTGCAGCTCTACTTCAATCTACTCAAAGGAGCAACTAAGATATAACAAGAGGTCCACTCCAATAGCCAGAGATGACCTGCTTTCCCAGAGTACACAAAATGCTTTTGCCCGGCACGCCAGCAGTCGGGTATTATGCCACATTCTTGCCCTCTGTCTCCTACAACAGTTTTGCGAAGCAAGGCCACCCGCACAATACACTACAATAGCGAGTTCAGAGCACACACATCACAGGGCTGGTGCAAACCTTCACCCCGGCTGTATGCTGAGGGCGAGTTGTGCAGTGTAACACACTGTGTACTTCGTCCTTCCAGCACCCTTCCGCTAAACACTATTGAAAACTACCACCAAGTACGCCTTGCTCACTGCTGGCTTCCCAACCTGCCTGACAACAGGTTTTATCTTATCCCTACAGGATATTACCTGTATTAGCCAAGTACTTTGCTAATTTTACTGTTCTGAAGTACTGTTAATAAATCTTACAGAGACTCTGACAAAGGATTACAGATAATGTGGCTTGCCAATGACTTCCCACATCCCACCATGGGAGTACCCATATTTCATAGCCAGCAAAACATCTCAGTTACAACACAGGACCAGGTCAGTTACAGATTTCCTGCAGCTGTAGCTGGCAAAGCTCCCACCAGGCAGAATTTTAAGGCCTCCTCCTCTTTTGGCAGACTCTTCTGAGGAAAAACAAGAGCCAAAGCAGTGCTCATCTCTTCCGAGAAGTGGACCCCTTTGGAGGATAGCAGCACCTGATATTGCCTGTGAAAATTAATCTAATAGTCTTTCAACAGAGCTTCTCAAAGGCAAACAGTCCACTTTTGCTGAGACTGAGATTTAAGTGAGGCATCTAAACAAGACAACAAGGAGTAGGCAACAGGGAAAGCAAACTTTTTACCAACGGCGAGGCTAAGATTTGAATGTTACAGGTGCTCCAAGTAATCCTATTTTAATGGAAAATCGTAGAAGTTGCAGAAAAGGGTTCCCCAAATTCTTAAGGTTTAGGGAAAATGCATCACATGAATCGGCTGTTCATTTCATCAAAGTGCAAGTTAGGAGACAATGCAATTAAAAGGACAGATAAAACTCATGGGAGCCAGTACCAGGTGTAAAAGGACCTTCATTTCCCTGGAGGAAGCCTCTAAAGCATCCAAAAGGTATTAGTGACACAACTAGGAAATTATGGCCAGTGCCTGAATAACGGAAATGATTGACCACTGTCCAAGCGACTAAAGGAAATGGGGTATTTTCCATTATTTGGTGTTTTCCTGTCAAAACTCGGTGCCAAACTGGAAGTCATGCCTTAGCCAAACAGAGTTTATGCTTTAGCTAAAAGTCAAACAGGATATACAGGGAGGTCAAACCAGATCCACTCACACCTTCTACCCTTAAATCCCGCGACTGTAAGGAGAGAAGCAGGTTCCCTCCCCCTTCCTCAGCCCTTAAGGAAAACAAGTCTTTTAATCTATTTAGAGGCCCTTTTTGACATTATTTAGCTGCAGTTTTTCTCAATCAACCTAATCTCTTCCCATCAAGCTCCATGCTAATCCCATTTTGCTCCACTCCTTAAACCAATAAAAGACTAGAGTGACATTTCAGAAAGGGCATCGTATTAAGCAGCTTCTTTCCCATCTCAACAGATCACACAGTACAAAATGTAGAGAACACGCCATTAATCTTATGGTAATGAGGTGTCAGTCTGAATGGAGACCTCCTCCTTGATCAATATGAAGGGCGCAGGAATAATGAGGACACTGCTGCTTGCCATCTCTGGCAACTTTGCCAGACGGCAGCAGATCCATAAAGTGTTGTGATGATGGCAACAGCTCTCATCACCCCACCACTCTGCCCTTGACAATGCAGAGCAAGCATCCACACCGACCTGTCACCCCTTGCACTGCCCACACGTAATGAGCTTTTGCCTATGTTCTAATTATTGGCATAAAACTGTTTAACAACTTCAGCTTTGCTCAACCATGAAATCAATTAGGATTAGCAGCCACACACAGAGAAATTTTTCACACCTATCCAGCTGGTGAAAATCACTAACAAACTACTTTCATCATTCCTACAGTGGACAAGCCATTGCTTCTCCTGGTATCAAGACTGCATTGGTATTATCTAATTTGCTTTTATACAGAAAGAATTTTTTCATTTTCTTAAACAAGTCACCATTCCCCTTAAAGAAAACTCAAGTTTTACCAAGTACTGAGAAAACTTTCCATAAAAAGTACAAGGCCCATCCTGGCTGGTGATACTTGGTGGCATCTTTTCACTTGCTCTAATAGGATGCTCCTCCTTAAAGAGCAAGGTGGGTTGGGAAATCCACCTCTTCTGCATCCACAATTGCCGTGAAACTACACTGAATCCAAAAGGGCTCATGGTGGTCACAACTGCATGTTTACACAAAAAGAACTGGAGTAACAGGGCTTTAATCAGAAGGGAGTTAACCCAGGGAGAGGGCTGCTAAAGGGGCAGGGGAAGACACGAGCAGCAATTCTCTCTTTCCTAGGGAAATACCTCTGTGCATGGGTTTCACTTTTACATTTGCTTTTCTTTCTTGTGACTAATGAATAAAACCTGTGGGTCTGGCATTTCCAAGAAGTCAGGTGTCTGAAGGTCAAATTGCCCTACAACTTACCTTTGTAATCTGTGCTTTTTCATGGTTGTGTAGTTACTACTGATATAGGTAAGAGTTCTTCCAAAAGCAGTCACCCTGTAGAGGAATTCAGCCCTTCTCCTCCTATTTGACACAGTTTAATCCTGCAGTTGCACAGTCCCTGTTCTATCTTGATTCAGTAAATTAATGCTAAATATCAACATCAAAGAAAGTGATTTTTTGGAACTATTTGAAGGACGACATTCACTAGAAACTAAATCTTTACAGTAGATAAGAAGGGACAACAGTATCACAGTAGGACACAGTATCACTGGCATTGCCAAGAAATGCCAATTTTTAACCATGCAGCCTCTAGCTAAGTCTTTATTCTGATTTTCTTACCTAATTACAAGAGATACCTTGAAGTAAAATAAAACATTCTTCTCCCATGCACGTTTCTTAGAAAAATCCTACCTCTCCATCTTTTTTGGAAATCAAGCTAAGCTTGGTACAGCTTAGCTCTTTACCTGTATACTGTGGTAGGTGGAGAATTCAGCGTGTCATAGATGAGCCTCACGTGTCCTTGGTACAACTCCAGAGCCAAAGGATCATTGTCTCCTTTGTATAATAAGATGCCATTGTCCTTGTCTGTTGCTACCTGTGAAACATTAATAACCAGGTGAAGTTGCTTGAGAATGATTGAAAAAGAAATAAACCTATATTAAAAATCAAACCAAAATAATGCATGCAATTCAAATATGATTTAATAAATCATATATATGAGTAACAACGAGAGCAAGAGCTATGAGACACAAAAAGGTCTTGGTGACATTGAGTGGGCTCTTATACAAACCAGTTGGCCTCCCACTAAGGGCTGCCTCCCTTGTTTCAAATGAGAACTAGTTTCCAGGAGGTGAAAGCTGCAATTTATATGATCCCTGTCAATAGACTGTTGCTGTATTTTTGGTGACACGTGAATATATTTTTCAGCTACTACACCAGCTTGAAGTTGAGGTTTAGAAAACCAGCTCTGGCAGTGGGAAGAGTGTGTGTCACAATTATAAGCAAACAAATTTCAGCAGGCTCTGATCTGTTCACAGACTCTGTGAACACAATGAAGGAAAGAAGGACCTGTCCCCACATCCAGCATAATCATGAGTTATGCACTCAATCCAAGTTATTAGCAAGTCACGCTGGTTTCAAATGGGACATTTAGAGAGTCAGGCAGAACAGAGTAGCCCTTGTCCCTCTAGCTTTGATGTACCTCAGGGAAAAATAATCTTGGAACACTAAATCAAAAAACAAGGACTCTGCTTTCCCAGTCTCCAGGTCTCAAATATCCCTATAGTACAAAAGAAGAAAAGAAAAACAACAAAAAAGAAGGGACAAAATGGGATTTTTGGATACAACCTTGCTGTTTACATTTGTATTTATTGAGATTTCTTGGTTATTCTTTTATAGTGGCTATTAAATGCCAAACTAAACAGTTAATTTAAAAATCTGTTTGCATTTATATGTATTTAAATACTATCCTTTTGCCCTTAAAAGTTTTTTTTCTTGAACACTTTTTAATAAGATTTCCTCTCTCTGTTCTCAATAATCAATGTATTCTAATTTTAATTCACTAGCGATTAATTACTGGATGCAAGAATAATATTCAGCCTGGGAAACAAGAAGTGAGAACATCATCTGCATGTGCTTTCTGTAATAATCAGTTTTATTATACAAGCTATGGCTGATGTAATGTGTTTTGTATACTTAAGAAGACAATGTCCACATTTTCAGCTTTAAAGTTGACCTATAGCATTTGGAGCCTTTGGGGAGCTGTATTTTAGAGTGCCCATATTTAAGAAATCTCTTTTGCGATATTAAATAAAAGGGGATTTTGAAGACAAACCAGAGCTTCGAATATACATGAACCAGCTTCATTTTCATGTGAACTGTATACTCAAGCTATTAAAGAAAAGACATAGTAATTAAGGATTTTTTTTTTCATTAGAATGAACTTTGCAGGAACTACCCTTTAAAAATCTATTCCTAATGTGGAAATTTGGTCCTCTTTCCCATGTCTTGACATCGGTATTTTAATTACAACCAAACTCCATCGAGTAAGTCTAGGATATGATTTCCAACTGTGGAATACAATCTTTTCAAACTGAGAAAATAAATGCAATAAAATAAACATACAAGGATGATTTATCTTCTCACAACTTTTGAAATGTTATGCTTCATTTGCAGGGTGAATCTAGCATAGAAATAGTCCAGATTAACAATTAGTGGCCTAAGAAAGAGATGTATCATGTCATATATGTGCTCCACACATATCTCTATTAGAAGACATACAAAGCTAGAAATTATTTCCTCATTTCCTTTGAAATATTAGGGGAAAAAAATTATGATCAGTTTAATGCTTATTTTGTGATTGCGAATGCAAATAACTTCCAAATCACTTAAAAATCATCACTTAAAAAACATGACTAAGTATCCAAAATACCTTAGATCCACAGCCACAAGATGACAGTAGGGGCATGGCACCTTTGATACCTTTTTTCCATTGCCTTCTGAACATTAGACCTCAAACCAAATTTAGGGGTACCTACAGGGCTGTAACAAAGTCCCAGGCCTTTTATGCAGTGACTATGCACAGTAAAAGAGTAAGCAAAATACTGTCTGGAAAGGCCATTTAGACCAGCCCTTTCACTAAGTCCTACTATTAAGCACTACTTTCTACAGGATGAAACACAATGCTGTAAATCAGTAAGAAGACAGGTTTCCTGAATCATCTCTAGTTACATTGCCAGCCTGCGAATAAGACAGTGGTGAGATTCTGGAGGCAGGATATGTGTCAACAAAGGCACAGTGGTGCCTTAGTTGCTCCTCAGCGTTTCAATAACGTTAGAGCAGACAACTGGCTCACAAGTTGACTCTATCTTTGTCAGCATCTTGGCCAATAGGTCCTGTTCCTTCAGAATGAAAAGATATATATACCTGTATATGTGTTATTGCTTAGAAGAGCACTAGGCTGGCAACTGATGTTCTGCATGACATACCTGGAGGGAGATGTTTGCCTGGGGGCGAATTTTGGCTGATGGCAGCTCCACATAGGAATCCTTCCCAACAAAGTTGACTGTGATGAGCTTCTCACACTTCTGCCCAGCAAAGCCAGCGAGGCAGCGGCAGACAGGCTCATGGTGCACAACAATGCACTGGGCTCCATTCTGGCACTCGTAGTTATCACATGGGCTCGTCTGGAGAAGAACCATTGGTGGAGGAGTTTCACAGAAAAGCCCACTGTAGAAGGTAAAGGAAAGAAAAAGCGGTCTTAATTATCACTATTTTTTAAGCAAGCAAACATTTTCAGATGCTGACATTATACTGCTGCTGTGGTATGGCGACTGTGAGATTCAGCTACCACGTGCCTGCTTTACTGTGTGAAAGCTATACAGCGCCGTGCTGTACAGAAATCCCCATGCTGGGTCTGAACGAGCCAGTTTGAATACTGAAAGCAATTTGTACTGCACTTTGCACTGTGATAAAAAGGGATAAATCCAGATTATTTAGCTCTGGAAAGTACAGCAGTCTGTCTAAAATAGCTTCTGTCCCTCCCTGTGCCATGCAGAGGTTCCCAGCAAAAACCTGGAGCCATTTAAGCCCTAACCTGAGATACCCCATCCTAGGCTTCGTGATTTGAGCCTACCTCTGCTGTTGTAATTGGCAAGCAAGGGGAAAATTCTGTATTTTTAGTGTTTTTTACAGCCACCTCACTTGCTTTACTGTCCATCAGAGAATGTATCGTCAACAGATGTGCACCGCTAAAAAGTCTCAGAAGCAGTGCACTGGTACCACACTAGTTGCTGGGCAGTTTCCCTGAACTGGTTGTTTCTAACAGCATCAGGATCGTTAACTTTATTTTAGCTGTGTTTGTGGTGGGTAATGTCCTGGATGAGAAGAATGCAAAGGAAAGGAAGCTCTCCTGCAGTCAGAGGTAGCTGAAAACCAAGTGCCAGATCTGAGTTCTTGCAAACTGAAATCGCATTCAGATCTAGAGGAAAGTGCTGTGGTTTAATCTTAACAATAGGAGAGGCTTAGCAAAAGGCACATGTAGGAAGAAGCTCTGACTCCTGAGGCTTGGGCCATGTCACCCAGGAGCAGCGAAGGCTCAGTGCCCAGGCTGTCCTGGGTTCAGCAGGGCTGCACGCTTCACAGGTTATTTGCTAGAATGACTCAGCTACACGGAAATAACGACATCAGCACAGAAGGAACAGGGAAAAGGGAGAAAGTGCAAAAAGCTGCAGTCACCTTCCACAGCGATGTCATGTGTCAGACTAAACTGTAAAAAGTAAATGAAAAATCTTTGCCCAGTGCACCCACTGGGCCTGTGCAAACAATGGGTACTGCAAAGGGACCGGGCCAGGCTCTCTGGCTGGCTGTGCACGGTACGACCCTGCACCTATACCCCAAATTTCTTATTACAGCCACTGTCCAAACCCAACAAAACTTTTTTTTTGTACTGATGCAAGAAGATAAACTCTCTTCGCATCAAGTTCTGTGACAGCTTGAAAACGCGTAGACAGTAAAATGATGAAAAATTGGTAGTTGGTGAGTAGGGAGCACGCACCAGGCTGTGCTGCGGGAAGGGCTGCGGGCTCAGGCTCCTGCACCACCGCTCGGTTACACAGTGCTTGTCAGCACAGGGGCAGGGGGCTGTCTGGGAGAGGATTGTGGCAGACCCAGTCGTGCATTGAATAACCCGCCAGCCCAGTCCTAGAACAGTGAAACCCCACTTGTCCTGCTAGGAATTTCCTGCCATTCAGGGCGCACTTTGTGGAATAATAGCACTCTTATAAAAACAAAGCAAAAAAAAAAAAATGCTAAAACCCTCACTCCTCTCTAGTAAAGCAGGTGAGACTTGGAAGCTCAGTAAATTTCTAGGCAGCCTTCTTAGATACAATTAGAATAGAAACCCAAGCCATGACCCTACATGATACCACATGTGCAAGAACAGCAAATAAAACAGCCACAACATCCTCAAGACCAACATCTGGCTTAGCCACAGCGACCAGAACCTGCTGCGTCTGTAACAGAAGGCAATGGAGATGATGGGTTTCCTTTCCACATTTTCTCATGTGCAATTTTGCACAGTGTACCACAGCTCTACCTTCAGCACTGTGTGGAATGAACTGAAACCTCTCCCTGTCCCTGTTCTCCCAACACGCACCACTCTCTGGTCTGCCTCTGGGACACACGGAGAGAGAGAGAAATACGTAACAAAATATGGATGGGCTAAATCCTGAACTGCATCAAAAGCAATGGAGTTGCTCTGTTTTTCAGTCATGTCTGTGAAGACACACACAGGGCTTTACATTATTACTTTTATAAAAGGAAAACTTGAAGAATGCCTTGAAAGATGCAAATGTTTGGGATTTGTGCCTGGGAGCAGGTCAGAAAAGCTCTCCTTTCCTCACAGCCACCATGCAGCATGGAACACCTTAACCAGCTTCCTAACTTTGCAAAAATCTGTTTGTGGGCCTTGCACATGGTGATGTGGGTATTGCAAACAAAAATCTGTTCTGGAGGAATAAGCACGAGGAGGGTGATAATTGCTGCTGGGAATTTCCAGGGCCTAAAGCACTGTCCCGCTCCAGTCCCGCAGCACTTGGGGTCAGCTGTGCTCACATACACAACCAAACTGATGTTTCCTTCTCAGCCAGAACCACCCTTTGGTACTTTCCAGCATAAATTGCGTTTCAACACTTCTCTCATTGCATTGCCCTAAACTTCCTTTATTCACTGCAAGGATGGCATTTCACAGCCAGGCTCCCCACGCCCATTCCATCACTACCTTGCTGCTCGGAGGGCAGGGAGCTGTGGTTAACTGGGACCCCTTATTGCCCAGGTGACACTTAGTGCTGTAAGTGGACACAGTTGTAGGCTGCTAAGACTATCAGCAAAGGGTTTGGGGAGTGGAGAGCAAACTACTGCCTGTCAGCCAGGTGGTAAATACCCTCTACCAGAAAAACATAATCTTGCATTGGGACAAGCCAATCTATTCATTTAGACAAATGTATCTCAAAAGTGTAATCTGGCAGGCAATACTGCTGGCAATCAATAAACCCCATTTACTTTGCTCCAAGGAGTATTTGGAGGAGTTGCACAGGGTTAGCATAGCAGGCAGCACTGGAAATGGGAGCACAGACAGCAGCAGTACAGTGAGGGGGAATAACAGCATATGGGTCTATTGGATTTGCATCGCAAGGTTTTGGTAGTGAGGGGCTACAGGGGTGGCTTCCGTGAGAAGCTGACAGAAGCTTCCCCCATGGCCGATGGAGCCAATGCCACTGGCTCCAAGATGGACCCACTGCTGGCCAAGGCCATCATCGGCAATGGTGGTAGTGCCTCTGGGAAAACGTGTTTATGACGGGGGAAAAGAGCAACAGCAGCCAGAGAGAGGAGCAAGAGTATGAGAGAGCAACAACTCTGCAGCCCCCAGGTCAGTGCAGGAGGGCAGGGGGCCCCAGGCACGGAGCAGAGACCTCCTGGCAGCCCGTGTGGAGCCTCTGGCCAGGCAGGCTGTGCCCCCAGCCCATGGAGCTCCATGGGGGAGCAGCTCACCCCGCAGCCCGGGCAGGGCCCCCCCGGGGCAGGGGGTGCCCGCAGGGGGCTGTGACCCACGGGCAGCAGCGCTGGGGCAGCTCTGGGCCGGGCCTGTGGCCCCGCGGGGAGGAGCCCGGGCTGGGGACGGGCTGGGGCAGGGCTGGGGACCCCCTGGGGCCAGCTGGGCCTGGGGGGCTGCACCCCGTGGGGGGACCCACTCTGGGGCAGTGCGTGAAGAACTGTGCCTGTGGGAAGGACTCATGTTGGAGAAGTTTGTGGAGAACTGTCTCCCATGGGGTGGCCCCATGCTGGGGCCAAGCAGAGGGTGAGGACCCTCCCCTGAGGGAGAAGGAGCAGCAGAGACAGCGTGTGAGGGACTGACCCCAGCCCCATTCCCCATCCCCCTGCACCTGGTGAGAAATTAAGTGAATTTCCCCAAGACGAGTCTGTTTTGCTCATGATGGTGACTGCTGAGTGATCTCCCTGTCCCTATCTCAGCCCACGAGCCTTTCACGGCATTTTGTCTCTCCCCTGCCCAGCTGAGGAGGGCAGTGCCAGAGCGGCTCTGGTGGGCACCCAGCCAGGGCCACCCCATCACAGAGGGAAATGGTTATCTTTGCTCAGTCTGTATTTCTCGAAGTAAATTTGTTCTTGGGAACATTTCTTCGTGAGCACACCTGAACCACTGGTTACAGACTGAGAGACCTTCCCTTCCAGAGCGAGACCCTTTGCTGCAGCTTCTTGGCAAACACCCACAGGCCAGCCCGTTCTGGAGGGTGAGCGCACACTTTGGAGGGATAACACCACTCAGCAAGCAATGGTCTGGATCCCCCTTTCCAAGAAAACAAGGGAATATTAATAAAAATAGCAACAACCTCATAGGAAGATAGATCACAGAAGGAAATTCTTGCCAGTTTAAGGTGGTTACTGCAGATCAGCACAGCAGTCAGACCCAGGCAGATGAGGACACAGCAGCACCACGTCCTCAACTGCCAGCCAGGCACTAAGTGGACTGTCCGACTGGAGCACTCTCCTGTTCAAAGCTGCTTTCATTAAGTGTGTCATCTCTCTCTCCAGTGCAGGGCTTCGCAGCTGGCTAGCAAACACGTCAGGAGAGCCAGCAATGGGATCAAACTAGGGTTGAGGCCACAGATGACTGTCACCCCTGGCCTAATGTCAGGTGTAATCGTTTTCCAGAGGTGACCAGCAGAAAGGAGCACTGCTGACCCAGCCTGTTAGCTTTGTTCTACCTAATGCAAATCATTTTGTTTTGTCTGTGAGCAACAAGTAGAAAGCAGGAGGAAAATCAGTGTATATAATTCTAATTTCATGGAAGTTAAAAATAATAATAATAAAAAAATCCATGCGACCCGCAACAGCCTCCACTAACAGAAAGCAAATGTTGCAAGAAGCCAGTGTGTCTGTGCTTGGTGCTGCTCTCAAAGATTCCCTACGCTCCCAGCAGAGCTTGTGCACCACCCTGCCTTGTGGAACCCCTTCAGTGGGTGGCTTTACAAATGCAGCTGTCCTGCTACTGCCATCTAGAAGTCATATGAGCAACACTGTCTGTCAAGGCCTTTTCTTTTTTAATTTAAACATTTCTTTTTTAATTAGAAATAATTAATACTATTTAGTTCCCTGGCAGTGGAGTGTGGACCACAGCCTGACTTGCATAATTTGGCCAGGTCCATTCTGCGTGGTACAATCTCATTTATTTTAATAATCACTGCAGAGTTTCTTGCAGAAACTACCCCAGTGGAGAACGCTGAAGCATCCACACAATGAAGGAACAGTGCTTTCTGTCAGGCTCAGCAGCCTTAATGTGTGCTTCCCCCCTAGAGCAACATTTATCAGGACAACACTACTGTGAGGCTGATGGCTAGAGGGAAGGTTTGAGAAGTTAGGTTTTATCCAATGGGGCTCACAAATTCTCAATAATGTTTTCATCTGCATGGGGTAAACGGATGTTATTTTGGGAAAAATACACTGAAAACTTTCCAGAATGAAAGCACATTATGGAATTGGAAAGGTTGCTGAGTGATAACGAAAGGTGCTATGTGGGGCAAAACTACACACAAACAGGGACTAGGAAATGCTAAGATAGGAAAATGGGTACAGTGCACGTTAGTACTATTGCTTTTAGGAGCTGACATCAGAGGTGCACTGTTAGGGTGCACAACCCTGTTGTGCATATGAGGCCCTACGTTATTATTACCAGAGTGCCATTTGTTCAACCGTGCAAGGATGTAAGTTTTAACACGTGGCTTTGACATACAGCATAGTGACAACCACAAAATTGTTATAGGTCTTTGCATTTATTACAACAGCATAAGCTCCAGATAACTGGCAGGTCACTCTGCACACTCACTGCTGGGAAACGATTCCTGATACTTAGCCAAAAAATTTTATTAATCAACATATTAGGTCTCCTAGTTACCTTTGTCAGACCACCCCTTGTGCTCTCTCCTGTTCATCAACACTTGCAGTCTTCAAACACTTGAAAAGTTACCTCCCTGCCACACAGCCCAGTGCCTGAGGCACGCTTCGTGAACAGCTGAGTCTATAACCCTGAACATCAGAAGGCTGAACTCTGTCAATCACCATCTTTGCAGTTGCAATGTTAAAAAGGGGGGAAAAAAATATATCAGAACCCCCTTCAGAGCAGCAGGCCTTTAAAATACTAAAGGCTGGAGTCATGGAAAGAATGATGAGCAGATCATATTTTGTTAGCAGAATTCTAATTCTGAAATCAAACAAGATCAGGGACTATTCTGCACGGAGAACACAAGGGGCTCCAGCTTGCTTCCACCTTAGCAGAGGGAGCCTGTTAGTGCTCACTGTGGTGTTTTTCTCCTAAACAGTCCTTGCTCCCTTGCATCTTGAACAGGAAATTTAGGGAGGTGGCATAGACTAGTGCAAAAAACCAGAAAGAAAATGGTTAATCCTGCTCTGCTGTTGTCAGGCAGTGGGATTACTTTGCTTGCCCAAGTCCACCTGGCACTATGAATAACTAGCTAGTAGTTGAGTTTTGGAGCCTTGTGTAGAAAGATGTTTCCTCTTCTTGGAGGACATTTAGTGGGATGAACCCCCCCCATCTGAGCAAGGGAGCAGGCTGAGCTGTTCCAGGTTCTACTCTTGAAGTCCCTGGTGTGAGATTGGCCAACTAGGGATACTGCCTACATTGCCAGCAAGGCTGCTTGGTACACAGGAAGAGACCCAGAGCAGTTTCCCACCTACCCCTGCTGCTCTGCTCAACTGTGTCACAACTCTGATCACCTCTGCCAAACACTATGACCCTGCCTTCCTGGAGAAAACCCTCACATTCATCACTACCTAATACTGGCACGCCTTAAAAATCAGAGGACCTGCAGCAGAAGTCTCCCAGTCACTACCATCTGATGACAAGCTCAAGTTAACCTTAGACCCCAGATATGGCTTTGCAATCCCATTTCTCACCTCTAACATTTAGAAAACATTGAGCATTTACAATTCCACTGTGGGACAGCCACTTGTTGTCCTTACTGGTCATGAATTTGTAAGATCCCTAAGGCCATCAAAGGGATTGAAGCAGAGAATGAAACGTGGAGAAAAGGGTACGACTTTGAAATTCAGCGATATTTGATAGCCTGTAAATAACACGTCTGATTCTCTGAAACCACGGGCTGACATCTTGTTATGTATCAATGCCTATTCAGGGAAGGCCGTCTGCTTTGCAACAAAAATCTATGTTGAGAGGGAAAAAAACCCCCAAAACCAGCAAGGATGAAAGCAAGAAGAATGAAAACAGTTGCAGATACAAAGCAGAGAAAATGATTTCTAAGTGTTCATGCAATTTCTGCTTTGTCAAGACTGATCTTTTTAGGTATTCCTTCTTTGTCTCGTGTGTATTTCAAACACAGAAAGGTTTAGCTGGAAGGAAGCCAGTGTCCAGCCTCAGGCAATGATTAGTGAATCCATTTGGAACAGCACACTTATCTTTGACAGACAGAGAGATTTCCAGGAGTCAGATATATTGGCAGCTGTCAGAATGAGAGACTGGACATGTACAGCCCGAATCATACTGAGACCATCCACCAACAGGCACAGAGATATTGGCACAAAGTCTTCAAACTCGTGTTTTCTTGCAGCCAGGTCTGAGGGTTCATATATGCATTTCCATTATCCTTTGCCCACGCTTGTGCACGCAGAGCTTATCTCCATATAATTAATTGGGTGTATTACCTAGTGTTTTACCAGGAATGGCTGAGGCACACATACTGGCAAACGAATGCAGCACTGCACATAAGGCAAACTGCTGTTTTCAAAGCAAGAACTGTCAACCCCCTGTATTCAGTTCATTTGCTAAGACCTACTTCAGGTACAAGATTTGAAGCACTGAGCCATCTGTTCAGGCAGGACTGACAGATCGATACCATATCCAGAGGCTGATTAGCTCTGCGGATGAAAGCAGTTAAAGAAGTGCCCCAACACTACGTACAGAAGACGGTCTGGGGGAGGAGCTGACTCTCACGTACCTGAACCCCTGAGGACAGATGCAGGTGTAGCCATTGACTGCATCTACGCACACAGCTCCATGGCGACACTTATGGCCCACACAGTCATCGTCATCTATTTCACAGTGTTTTCCACTGTAACCTGGCAAGCACTCACATCTGAAATACAAGAAGATCGCTGTTAATAGCTTGTTTCAACATTCACAACAATAGCACACACAGGCAGCCTTGCACCGATCTGTTTTGAGATGGAAAGGTGTTAGCAATTATTCCTGGAAACATCAAGCACAGTTCCTGCCATCAGAAAAACTCAAGTCGCTCCTGTCTGTCTGCAGCTGAGGTTCTGCAGTGTGCTTAAATTCACGCAAACCAACACCATACTACTGCTTTTCCTCAGCCAAGTCTGTGGAGAAGAGTCATCATGTAGTGGTCTACCAATTATGCTAAAGATGACGACATCGTCCCTAACCTTACAGACTCAAAGGGCAACATTCTGCAAGAGCAGTTGCTCTGATGCCTCAGACGATGATTTTGCCAGTGTCTGAACACTGCTGAGTGTCTGAGGTTGGCCCTGCGCAGCTACACAGAGCACAGCAAGGTTCCACCTTCCAAATGGAAGCAATCTGCAAGCAAGCTATAAAACTCAGCAAATCTAAAGAAAAATACCATCAGTTTTGAGACCACCACCTGTTTGCCATTCATTTGCAAGGCACAGCAAACCTTGCTGTGGCTACAGAAAGCTGCCTTTGAAGCCCGTCCTTTCCTATGGTGACAAAGGCGAAGCGTGTACCTGCTGCTATGGGGTAACACTATTCGCAGGAGCAACACAATAGGATGCATCCGAACCTGCAGACATTGGCTTTTTATTGTGTTTTATACAATTCTCAAGTTTGTTGTACGAAGGCTGCATCAGCATTTCTATTATAAGCCTCGCAGAAGTTTATAACCTGACAATAGAAAATACATCCCAAAGTCTCTGACTTGGAACAGATCTTCTGGGATTGCTCAACAGCCCTCTTTTTGAATCTATAGTGTAGACTATGTTTAGTCATGAACATGCTTTAGTCCATAAAACACGTTTTACTCCTCCCAGCTGGATGTTAGTGCACATCTGGAAAACAAAAGGCATATCACTTCAACCAAAACAAGGGAAGAGCTACAGTTAACTTCAGCAATAAAAAAAGAGGTTTGTGCTCTTGCTAGAGACTCTAGTTTGGACCCAGCATGCTTGCTACTGAGGGCTGAAAGAGGAGAGACGTTACAAAGCTGAGGCAGGCAGCATCAGGAGAGAAACTACTACTCCACCAGCCTGGCTGCCACTACCTCCTCCCTGCCAGCAGCCTGGTGGGGTAAGTGCAGGAGGAGGCTCCTTGTGGAAAGCGTCTTCAGAGGAACTGGACACATAGAAGCCGATGAGAAGAGGTATTTCCACTTTCCAGGCAGCAGTCACTGTGCTGAATTTGGTTCCGAGTGACAGTGTATTTCAGCTCCTGGCCGCTCCCCAGCGAGCTGGGTGAAAGTTGCCTGAGTGCAGCAGCAGGTCCTGTGTGTGCTAACAAGCAGTGAATGGTGCCACAGCACCAGGGCTGCAGCAACCACCTAGCTCAAGCAATGAGAAGAATATGACCTTCAATCTCTTTTTCAAAACATGGCTTGTGACTGGCTAAAAAAGGAGGAAATGGGGCAAAGTCTATTAACCTGCAGGGCGCAGGATGGATAACATTATGTAGATGCATATAATTTCTCTCTCCATCCTCCCTACAGGAGAGGCCCCCATCATGACCCTCTGCAGCCACAGGATGGTTGATGTTCCAGCTCTGCATGCCTGAATTGCTTTTTTACACCTTGGTGGCTCAGGGAATACCGTGATTAACATAACGGAGATTGCAAAACAGAGCAAAAAGCCAAAAGTGCTCCTTCCCCAAACCATAAGAAGCGGGCAACATTTTCTGGCAACATTTTAGTCACACCTGCAAGCAAATAATGTCAATCAAAAGACTTTGTGGAGGGAATTGGCAGCATTTAATCCTGTTGCTTTTTATTGATCCCTGCAGTCCTAATATAAAGTGATGTAATAATGAACGATGTGCAGTTCCTTATTCAGGGCTGCCATGCATCAATTTTATGATGTGCATTGGCTATCTCAGTAATGACAGAACCACCACTTTTCTCTGCAGGGCTGCATTAAATCAGCATTTTAAGCTGTCAGGTAATAATTCCAAGGTTTAGAATAATAAAGTATATTTTATACCATGCTCCAACATCAATACAGTGAATGGAAAAACATGCTCCTTTCCTGAAATTATTTTTTTTAGAACTCATTTCATTGTGTTAAATGGTATTTTTTTTTTTGTTGTTTTTTGTTTTGTTTTGTTTTCTGGCATACAGAAAACTACTCTTCTTCTATAGTAACAGCACAATAAAGATGTGGAGGCTGGAAGTGAGGAAAGCCACCTGCAATTTTAGCTTAGAAAGCAAAGAGTTCTGTGCAGCCAAACACACACTGAAATAGTCCAGTTTGCTTCCAAGCTTGGCTTTTCCTTTAGAAACATGGAATTCCTTTTGCGTCAGTCATCTCTGAGCTCTTCGTGTGTCACATGTAGGCTGAAGCTACCTAAAAACACACGCGTGGAGTATAGCAGGTGAGAAACCAGCCACGTGAGTGCCTCATCCAGCCTCCTCCTAGAAACCCAAGGTGTCCCCAACCAGGGAATGATGGCATGTTAGCTCCACCCCATCCCCCCATACTGCCAGCAAGTGACTGAGTATCAGTAAAAATATGGTGCAGTAAAGAAGGTGGCAAAGAAACTTTCCTATTCAAATTGTGGTAAAGAGTAATTTATATTAGAGCAGTTATCCCTTTTCCCAGTGACCATCTGACATCAGTACAGTTGAAATCTTGTTTTCTGCTACAGCCTTGTAGTGATGGCAACATTCCTGGTATCAGAGAGAGCCTAAAAACATGTCTACTAATATTTAAAATGCTGCCTTATCCAAGGGGATTTGCATCTGCATGCACTCAATGTCTATTGTATTAAAGCTGTGAATCATAGCTTCTACTGCAGGGCCAGAATGGAGTCCTCCCCGTATCAATAAATAACTTGGCTTCCTACTTTTTTTCCCGTCCTTGTCATCTCTTCCTCCCTCTGCAGAGTTTCAGACTGACTATTGCTGACGGCAGGACAGACTGACTGGTGTCCATGCTGACGTGATGTTCTTCACTGGTGTGTCCTATGCACATACCCAGGGCACAAACCCAACAAGCGGATGGTCAGTTCAGGAACAAGCCTGAATCCTGCCGTTACCACTCCCCGCCTCTGCAAGTGGAGCGGAGGGCTAGTGCGAAAGCCTGACTCATTCTGCGCGTGGCGTCAGGCTGCACAATTACCTGCTAAATGCATGGTGCATCACAGGTCAGGAGATCACACTGCTCCAGGGATCAGCAACAGCAGAGGACCAGAAGCTGCTGTTTTTACTGAGACCCATCAGCAACCACACATGACTGCAAAAGTTGCCAAGGGCTTCCAGCCCATTTCTGAATGGCTTGGTGCAACTGAAGTATGAAAGAAAAAAGCAGTATTTCGACGAAACTACGTACAGGGCCGGGCAGGCTCCTTCACCTATGAAGTCTGGCCTGCTAGAAAGCAAAATGGGACAGAAGTAGTAAAGAAATTCTAGATTTTTGTGTAGCACTCTGTGAATACTGGGAAGAATAATGCAACAAACAGTAGCAGAAAATACTTACAAGTAGTTATTTAGGCTCCCCCTCAAGGGTTAATGGCCCCGCTGTGAAGAACACTTTTCTAGCAAGCAAGCATCTTATTTACTCAAATTATTTGGGTAGCAGGTATGAAAATGCTTCCAGCAAGGGTAAAACCATTCAGGACCACAGCTGTCTCCATTCCTTCATACATCTAGCAACATACGGTAATTTGAGTTACAAGCCTTTGCCTCATAACACGGTGCCTCATAGCTACTGGATTAGCCGAATGATGGATTAACTAGGAATGAAAGCTGGAAAGAACATCAGGGACTATTTATGTACTGGTACACACCTCCTTATCCAGTCCCTGTGCATCGTTTCAGTAACTGTCTGAATCATGTAGAAGTTTCCTCTTCCTCTATAGCTGGAAACATTTCTGTCTGGAGGTTTTTCACTCAAAAGGCAGGCTTGAGTTGTACAGACTGACTGTCTAACACAGATTCTGCTCTCCTTAAGATATCTAGCAGCTCTAAAATTTTGGGTCACTTCCTTTTAACTATCCTGAAATGTTCTGTATATTATTTTGCACTATCCTTACATGCCATTGCTTCGCAGGACACAACCTGACCCCACCTGCAAGTTACCAAGAAGACCAAAGACTGCTGCCATCTCTCCCCTGTGACATGCTGGGTGTGCTGGGTGAGGGTGTCCCTTGCCAAAACCACAGCCCTCCCTCCCAGGAGGGAATCGGTGAGCATCCAGGATTGCACTGGGGCTGTGAAAACAACCTTAGGGGAAAGTGCAGAACACAGCTCACCCTGCACTGAACTCTCTTGAATTTGTCTTGCTTTCTTACTTCTTTGATTCAAAGATCTTTTCTCGACAGGCTTTTCATAGAGCTTGACTTTCCAACTGCCTGTCTCTATTTGCTAAATTGCTCTGAAATTCTCTCTTCAGACAAGTGATGAACAGTGCTACTGTGCACCTCTCAAAACACCCCAACCTCCAAATATCCAGATGTTTCACTGCCATTTAAAACACGAGGCTTTATTTTGCCCCCGCGAACAGTCAGCGTCATTCCCAGGATGCAAACGCAAACACAGACTTCACAAAACCTAACAGAAGCCAAGCGAGACGTGCCTCTGTGGCCAGCAGAAGACTGCAGCTCCCGTGTGAGAGCCATCCAGTTCAGCTGGCTGCTGCTGCTGCCCAGGAGAGGAAGCATGGGGAGAGTGGTCCCACTGCAGCCAAGGCTGGCCTCTGCCAGTGCACCCCAAGGCTGCCAGCCATCCCAGAAGACAACAGCTACAGTGGGAGTACAACAGAAAACTCCTGCCCTACAGCTTTATGCGCAGGCCACAGATTTATCCTTCCTACTCAGCAGTTAGAATGGGGACTGGATTTTAAACACTGAGCCAGCATGGGCTGAGGAGAGCCGAGTTACATCTGTTAATGTCCCCGTTATGCTGCCTGAATTGATGGATGTCCTAAGGAATGCATAAGGAACCTGTCCTTAGTTTCCGATGCAGGATCACATACTTTGCAGTAACTGCTCCAGAAGTACTCCTTTTGCCATGCTCTATCCCAGAATAATTTCTTTGCTCTGGGCGTACGTGCATTATTTTCAAGTAAACCACAGAAAGCCAGAAAAGTATGTATGGTTGTATTAAAATCAAACTGTGACATGGTCTGAAGTAATTTAGTCTTGCACTATTTGTGTTAATTTCGATGACTTTTACCCCAAACTCACTGCCAGTTCAACCCTAGTCAAGGCAATGGATGGATCTGGCCTGTGTGTGGAGACCAACACACACACATGCTTACCTGGTTCCTTTGTCAAGGGGAAGACATTTGGACTCATGTTGGCATGGATTCAGATCAGGAACACAGTGGTTAATCACCTCATCGCACAGTTCACCTGAGGCAAAAGAAAAGCAATGAAGCTATAACACTTCTTGGACAATCCTGATGCAGCTTCAACCACGATGTTCAGGGATGGCAAATCTCCCTAAATGGAGAGCGCTCGGTAGTTCAGAAGGAAGCGACAAAATTGCTTGTGAGGGCACATGAGACTTCATTAAATCGGGCTCCTTTGCCCTATAGTGACTGTACTGTTTCTGTTACATGAATTAGAAAGGCTGGTATAAAATGTACTGACATATAGACTCCACTTGGAGACAGGCTAAGGATCAAATGGGCAGTTCCTGACCCAGAACCTCTTCTATCAAAGCAAGAAAGTGACACAAAATCAAAGTGGCTCATTAGACCATAACATTTTCACACTGAAAGATATTTTAGCCATAGTTAATACTCTGCCAAAGCAGCTGATTGGACATCATTCTGGAAAAGAACAACAACCCACAAACCCTTCCCCCCAAAACCTCTGTGACTCTCAATAATAGGAACCAGCTTTAGGACTGCATGCAATTATAAAACATTCACTATTTATAAGAAATGTACTAGCTCTATTGTGCTCACAGGAGATGATGTCTTTTCAGAAAATAATCTATCACACATAAGCTCAGCTCAGCTGTTTCTAGGTATGGTGCGTTACGTGCCACGCACCTCCCTGGATTTGTATAAATTTTAATAATTAATAGTTTGAGAATGTTCAAACCCAGATAGTTTATTAAAATACCACCCTTCTCTGAGTCCTAAATTATTAGGTCACACTTCAGTACCCCAGGATTTGAGATGCAGCCAAAGACCACAGAAATCTTTGCCTTCCCAAGAAACCAGAAGAAACCTACCCCACACCTCCCAAAGCCTTGCAGGAAAAGCAAAGGTCAGCTGCTCTCAACATGGAAACCCCCAAAAGCTACAGTCACAAAGTCCCCTATGCAGCTTTATCAGAAGACTGCATCTACAGGGTTTCAAGGTTATGCATATTTTGTGTGCCTGTACGTGATATATACCATCACATGAGTACCAAGCCAGTGGATAGTGTGAGAAAAGAGATAATGTGGGAGGCATGGGTGGGCTGGCACTGTTTTAGCAGTATTTTTATGAAGCTGCAGCTCCACCTGCCTTGGAAGAAACTCCATTTTCAAACATCCTTACATTTCTGACTCTAGTGGCTACAGAGAAACACTTGAAAACAGAAACCAAGCAAATTACAAAGATCAAAATTCAGATGGAAAATGCAAATCAGAACTCTCCGTCTTTTACCAGCTTGTGATCTGGCAGGGATGACAGAGCACAATTTTGAGGATGACCCTGGTGGTGACAGGTATGGTTTAAGTTGTTAACACCCCCAGCTCACTCCTTCAGGTTATTTCTCCCACATCTCCAGCCTCCTGGCAGTACAAGCTAAACAGCTCTTTATTTGACTCTTCACATTAGAATAGAAGCATAATATGTGATTGCAAAAATCACTCAATTTTTTTGTTTGTTTCAAACACAGAATATCTAACATATCTGCTTTTGAGAGCTGTCAAGCACACGTGAGAAAGTGAAGCAAGAATAAAAGCCCTAGAGGCATGAGAGAGGGTACTACCAGCATAAACCGTGTATTCACGTGCCATACACATCCTCATGGCTTTTAGGGGCTGGGTTTGGCAATACCGGACAAGTCTGGCATGGCCATCAGCAGTGGACACTTTATTGTTCATAGTGTCAGTTATAAGACAACCAATTCCATCTAGAGCCAAGGAATCCCAGGAAGCCACCACTATTAAATACTACCAAGTCTTTATATAGCCCTGCACAAATCTTGGGCAAATGCAAGGAGTGTATCCAGCTCAGGAAGGGGGGCATGCCAAGGAAATTGAATGCCGCAAATCCATGGGAACCAGGGAAACAGATCATTCACTGGACTTGAGGTTTGCCATTGTACTTTGTTAGTTCTCAAAAGCAACTAGAGACGCTCAAGTCTTACAAATATGAACACAGTTGTCATTGGGGACGGCTATTAACGCATTTTTGAGGTGGCAGAACTGGAGATAGGTCTGCTTACTAAGCAATCCGCAAATCCACAGCCCACCAACCCTCCCAAATACTAACAAAGTGATTCCCTCGGCCTTTGGGCAGACATGAACGTGAGCAGGTCAGAACTTGCCATGACGCCTGGACAACTGCCAGTTCATCATCTTGGTATTCCTCATGTCCCTTGTGTGCTACAAATCTTATGTGAGAATAAGCATGGAAAAAAGTAACTGGCTGGTGACATTAAAAGAACTCAATGATCTAAAGCTGGAAATATTTTTGGAAGACCATTTCATAACTGAATACAGTGTAGATAGATGCCTTCAACTACTCTTTCACTAAAAATGGTCAATAATTACTTTTGAAGTTTCTATTTCTTTTTTTTTGTTTGTTTTGTTTTGAAGAAAAGGAAACAGGCTTAAAAAAATAAGAACAGTTTCATTAACTCTCAAAGGAAACCATCATTCTTCTCCACAGTCTTGACAAGTGCTTAGACATCCAGTAAAAATCTCCCCAAATGTCAAATATTATGACTCACTGTGTCACTCTGAAGGCACCACTATCAAAAGGTAGGAGAATTCTAGGCTAAGTACCAAACATAGCATCCAAAAAAATTTATCATTTTTTCATGCAAAACTTGGAACATTTAAGGATCCTTCCTGTTATTTTTCTCATCTATCACTCATTAGGGAGCTCATTTGGGAATGCCTTGGAACTAGAGCAGCCTCATCTCAGGAAGAAAATTCTTCTTGATACATTATTTCAGGCCCCACCAATGTTCAGTAGACGTTGCAGAAAGCATGCCAGGGAAATAAAACACTTTCTGAAAAGCAAAACCCAAGGCACCAGCTACACAAAGACTTTCTCATATTTTATTCACTCAGAAAGTATCTGGGCCAAAAAATCTGCCCTCAGACCTGAGTGTGCAATATTCATTGGACGCTTTAATGTCAGTATCAGAGGAAAAATCTGATCCTCTTTTCTTAGAGTGACACAGGGCTACTTCTCTGTGCAGCAATTAAAGGTCTAGTCCAAATTTCTCATTGAATAGCTATGTGAACCTAAAACCAAACTGGACATTAATGTTAGGCCAACTTTTAGCAGCACTGATCTCTTTGTGGAAGGTATTTGATCATGCTAAAACAACAGAAAACTTCAGGGTAGTGCTTTCCCAATTGTAGAAAACAATCCAACCTCCCCATTTTCCTCTCTCCTATATATTCTCAAATCAGAGCTCCAATGTGGGTACACAGGGGTTTCTGAAGTGCTTATATAAAAGACAGGAAAATAACAACTATATTTCCTTTCCCGTCATTTTTTTTTTAATCCCAAATGATATTTTTGCTTTCATCAAGGCACATGTATTCTCTTTCATCAAAGATGAAGAGAACAGATCGACATGCAATGAAGAACAGGTTAAGACTGTGTCAGATTTACAAGAGAAAAACCACTTGTGCCAACAGATCCTACTTTTCATAGTAGCCAGAGGTATTAGGTCTACAACGTCCAGTGAGCGGTCTGTAGAACTGAGGTATGATATGGAGAGGGTACCTTCATAAAGGTAGGCACATCCTCAGCATTTCAAACTTCTTAAGGCTGGTGGTAATGTGCTAGTAATTAGTGCTTGTTTAGGAGAGGGAAGCATTAGACAGATGAAGGAAGCGGTCTGATCTGCTGCAAAAAATGCAACTTTCAGATTAGAATCAAGTTATACTGACAGGTGGAACAGTAACAGGTGGATCTCCCATTGCTGCTGTCCCATGCGTTAAAAAATAACTCCAAGCCTAAAAAAAATTAAATAATTAAAAAATTTTCTCCAAACACTAGAAAAGCTATCCTGCCCCTTTGAAATGGCTTCCCTTGTCCCCTTCACCAGCACTGAAAGCACAACTTTTTTTTTTTTTTTTTTTTGTCTCATGCAACATTTTCCTGGTCTTATTTTTTCAGCAAAATCATTAATTTCATGGGGTTTTCCACATTCACTTTTCACAGGGCTCACTGCTTATGAAGAGCTGCCAAGAAACATGCTTAGGCTTTTCTGTAGCCTTCCACACATCTCAGAATGAAGCCAAAACAATAATAGAGCAATAAAGATGACTTTTACACACCGTTTAATAACCATCTTCCTTTTTTTCCGTTCTGTGCTGTCATGAGAGCTATTTATTTCATGCCACATTAGACTTTTAAAACCAGGACCCAAGTTACACTATTTCTCCTGAATCAGTAAAAGAGATTGCATGCAGTAACAGTATTTAACCTATTTATCTGTAAGGAAAACAGCAGTTCTGAAAAGACAGTCTAGATCACCAATTTACAACCAGTAAGTTTGATGATTTTTCTTTTGTTTGTACATCCGTTGGGTGACACTTTGTTCTCTCATTCAGAGTACTCATGAAATAATTGATAATGAAACAGAGAACATAATATCATCCTTAATGCGAGAGAACTTCCGTGGGTCCAGGAGGGCTAAAAGCAAAAATGCTGTCAGGAATTTCACAATATTACTTGAGAAAAGGAAAGTGCTTACAATGAAGAAAGGATGAAGGAAGCCTGGCCTTTACCCACGGAGAAAACTTTTACAGGCTGTGCAGGGAGAAGATATATATATTTGAGTAGTTAAACAGTATGTTGCAATTTTCTGAACATTGCCAGGTAAGTCAGAATAGAACTCTTCTCTTTATTCCTAATAAAAAAAAATACCGTACTGTTTTTCTCATAAAAGATTACTCTGTATCAAATAACTTGTATCAGAAGAAAAGGTTTTTTGTATTTTGTTTTCCTCTTCTCTCCTTTCAGTTATTAAAAAGAAGTCAGTGCCAGTTGGAAATTTCAGGAGAACACTGAACCTAAAAATGGTTGGGTGGAACAGACATAGCATGTTCCTCCAAGAAAATAATTCAGTTAGGAATGTTGTTGATGTTTGATGAAAAAGATTTGAGGCTCATCTTAGAAAATAAAAAAAATGATTTTTTTACTTCTAAACTGTTTCAACTTGCAATGAAGAAAAGAGAAATGTGAAAATCCTTCAGAAGCAAATGCACTCAGCTGCCATGTTAGATACCAAACCATAATAAATTACCTGGAATACACAATAGCAGAACTCTTTCTGCATTATTAATGAACTTTGCTGTTGTTTGACAAACACTGCCCACAATACTTACTAGGCAAAAACCTAAAAGTTACTTTATGCTTTTTATTCTTTATTTTTCTTTTTTCTTTATTCTAATTTTAAGCATTATTGTTAATGCTTAAAACCCTCACATTTAAGTCTTCATGTATTAGGTTTTTGCCTATTAAGTGGGAACCTGAAGCTACACTCCACACTGAGATTCCCAAAGTGGCTTGTTTTTCAGAATGAAGGAGCAATTATCTCTAATCTTGAGATTAAACAAAGGGGTAATGGATTAAACAACATCTGGGTAGAGTAGTAACGATCCTTTCACTATTTCTGAATCTTGAAGGAGGAGTAAGTTTCAGATCTGTGCACTGCCAAAGTACAAAAAATAGTATTCAACATCACAAACACCACACCACCACAGTGTGTAAAACGTGAGCTAAACCAGCTTCCAGTGCTCACCTGCATATAGCATCATCCCTCAGAACCACTGTGTCTGGAATAGAACCTAATTTTGCTGGACCCCCTACATTTTTGAGCCATATTACTTCATATGGATGTTTTCCAGTTATGTGATTTGTCTGGAATCTATTAGGGATCGATTTATTTATTTACACAATCTAGTGCATCCAGTCACATCTGAGATGCTATACATTTTCTGAGACGTCCTTTCAGGGCTGGCAGTAGGACACTGGACACGCTGTAGACTCACGTGTCTGAATCTGAACTCTCATGGTCTGAACGGAGAGATGGGGAATGGGGGTTGTGGTCCATTCATAACACTTTATCTCTGCCACTCCTTCCTCCTCATGTTGGTCCCCTGCTCCAGTGTGGGCTCCCTCCCATGGGATACAGTCCTTCATGAACTTCTCCAATGTGGGTCATTCCCATGGGCTGCCGTTCTTCAAGAACTGCTCCAGCGTGGGTCCTTTCCATGGGATACAGTTCTTCAGGAACAGACTGAAGGGACACTGTTCCTGCCAGAAAAGCTGCTCCTACACGGGCACCTCCTCTCCATGGGCTGCAGCTCCTGCCAGAAGCCTGCCCCTTGCTTGGGCTTTCCATTGGCTGCAGCTTCTTGTAGGGCATATCTACCTGCTCTGGCATGAGGTGCTCTGCAGGCTGCAGTATGGGTATTGGCTCTGACATGGTCCTTCATGGGCTGCAGGGGAACAACCTGCTTCAGTGTGGTCTTCCCCATGGGCTGCGTGGACATTTCTTCTCCAGCACCTCAAGAACCTCTTCCCTCTTCTTCTTCACTGACCTTGGTGTTTGCATAGTTGCTTCTCTCATGTTTTGCCATGAGTGCTGCTGACAGGCTCAACTTCGGGCAGCGGCAGGGCTGACAGGAGCAGCTCCTCACCTCTTCTCACAGAAGCCCCCCCTACAGCCGCCCTCCTCCCCTTCTACCAAAACCTGCACGCATGAACCCGTACAGTCCTTGAACCAATAGAGGGCTCCAAAGAATACTTTATATGCAGAAAGATTTACTTATTTCCTACTGACAGTTGTGCCGTGGCCACCACTGTGCTGTCGGAGTGCTGAATACACCAATTGCCCATCGGTGGACTCAGCTCCTCCCAGCCTGATTAACTGTGCAGTACACACCACCTGCCCATAAGCAGGTGAGTAACAGGCTTGTGGTTAACGTCTCATCCCCTGAGGCTTTTCTTCACAGATTGCATTTAATGATCCAATTGAGGATGATATTCACTCCACTCATCCTTTAAGACAATAGTAGCTGATCCATTTTCTTAGAGATACACTGTGGTCCTGGTGAACAAAGAGAAATTCTCCAGTCGATCTGGTTCCCCAAACATGACACATTACATTTTGCAAATGGAAATATGACCAAAGGAAATCCTGGAGCTGAGAGCTCCAACATGACAGGACACCCATACTGAGACTAAAGACAGGCTGCAGCGCTGCCAGTTACTGTGCTATTTCCTTCTTCAGTCCCAGTACAATGAGATAAGAGAGTCCAATCTGATAGCAATGACATGTGGTTCTCTCTTAATAAAACAGGGCTGGAAATGGGCTTAGGCTCCTAAACATAGCTAAAACTTCCAGCTCTTCCAGCACTTCTCATTCATAGTTAGGCAAGTGGGAAATGTGGGTGCCTTTTTATTTTTTGCACTGAAAGCAAACATACTTCACATTTGTCGAGTAACTAAAACTGAGAAACTTCCATGTAAGGCAGAACTCCTTCAAATAAAAGGAAGAAAATATCCAGACTTTGACCACAATTTTCTCTGCTTATCTTGAGGAAGTTATGGCTAAAGTTCCAGAATTTTAGAAGAGGCAGATAGCTAAGCTTTCAGTGTTTATTAGGCAGCTAATAGCCTTGTGGAACCACAAGGCTGAACCACACTACCTAGAACCTTCCTGTTCCTATATCAAACATGTAATTAAAAAATCACAAGGGGGAAAAAACAACCTACAGTGCAATGATCAACTGCAGCGTCATTCAGCTGTCACTGGTGCCCACCTCAGGGACTGCTGCAAAACAGTCTCACAATGGTTAGCGATGGGAAACGGGTGGGAGAGCTCCAGCAGAAGAGTGTCAGCCACAAGTCACCACACAACTTCTTTCTTCCAGAGTTCGTTTGGCTTGACTAAGTGCTTGGCTTTTGCCATGCAACATTACCACAATCAGATATGCCAGAAAAAGAGACCATAATCACTAACAGTGAATAGTGTTCTGTCTAAAAGTAGCAAAACTGCAAAAAATCTCAGATACCATCTACCACAGGACACCACAAGGTCCCCTTAGGTAAAATAGAGCTTAGCCTTCTCTTCCAAACACATAAAACCAGAAATAGTTTCAAGCTTTTTTTTTGATTGAGAGAGATATTTTTTTTCCCCCTTGTGATACAAAATGCTTGCAGCTTTTTCCCAGGGAAACAAACTATTTTAAACACTTGCTCTCCTCTCTCCCTGCCATGGGATGCAATGTATTTTAGAAAAGACCTATTTTCAGTAGTAGAAGCCACTAATTTTTTATTGTTTCAGAACAAAGAGGTCTGGCTATTTGCTGAGGCTTTTTAGGATCCTTAGCAAAACCTGAAATATTTACCAGTTTTGTTGTGTGTAAGCACTACATAGTCCTGCTTCTGCCTAAAATCAAACAGATGGGAGAAAAGGAAAAATTACAGCAAACAAAACGAAATACACCAGCAAGTAAAGCATAAACCCCTTTAAAGTGTGTAGTATATGTTTGGTACAGCCTGTTTGGTCCTTTAGCTATGTTTGGACACCTCTTCAAGTGAAAGCACAGAGGACAGCGGGACGGAGGGAAGGATCTCTTTTTGGAGGTACAGAATCCTGTATTTGAATCTAGAACTATAAGCAAAGCAGTGATGGCTCTCGAGAACACCTATGACAGTAGTGAACAGAAAAAAACGAACGAAAGGGAGAAATGGTATGAATTTTGTCCTACATTTCTAAGCCACAAAGCTAGGGAGACAGTGGAATGTTTATATTGATAGCTGGAGATAGAACATGTTAAAGCCAACAAGAGAAAAACTAGAAAAAATACAAAAAAGGAAATGAATTGGGGTGACTGACCTAACTCATAGCTTTCTCTTTCGAGGTTCTTATGTATGTTTCTTTTTTAAGAGAAGGAAAACCTTCAAAGCAGTAAGAAGCAGCTGTAATCTATGAAGGGGTCCCACCAGGCTGTAAACCAGCCCACAGACTGCTCAGGCTTTACAGCTGGCTGGACTTTGGGTACACAATTTTCCTGGAGGAAATACATGTTTATAATTTAGCTTCAGGATTAAAATAACCAGTCAGGGAGAGGAAAAAATAAGACAACAGCTGACAATAAAAGCCATCAGGACTCTGCTACACAGTGTAAGTATTGGTTTGGTTATGTAAATACAACCAACAAACATTGAAAATACTGACTTTTAAGAATGCTGAAGAAACCTGGTGGTGCAGGTAAGGGCTTGAATCTTTTTTACAGCAATCAGCCATCTGCCTATCCCCCCTTCCCAGTTTCACCTTCTTTAACTTATGCTTCATAGAATCCATTTGTATTTCCACAATGTTTTAAAGTTATTACATGGAAAGGAACTAGGAAGGATGTTACTGTGACTGTGGGTCATTTTTTGGTGTGTTGTTTTTGTGGGGTTTTTTATATGAGAGTGAAATGGAGCTGGAGTGTGGGAAATTCGTTGCCTCAGCAGTCACTTAACAAATCGGCCATTTTTTATCTACTTTGAGTAGGGGAAAAAACTGTCAAAGAATTTTAAAGGAAAACACTACAAAAACTTATTAATTGAAGAAAGATCTTTGGCTTTCACTATTCCAACCAATGAAAGCAAAATTTATGCATCATTATTGGGGATATTGTTTCCTAAAAAGGCTACAACAAGTAAAGCTAGACAGACAGAAGATAAAGCAGGAAAATACCAAGGTACGGAAAAAACCCAAACCCTGGATACTGCAACTCTGTCAATAGCCAACATTTCCAACACATGCATTTTTAATTTGCATTTCATTTAGGAACATAAGATTTACTGTCATGATTTAACTATTAGTCAACTAAACCAAGGGGGATTCTAAATATTTCTTACAGGACAACACACATAAATGTGTGTTGTAATACACAAGAGCATTTATTTCATACATGCAGTGCTTACTGTAATATCATTGCATTCTTACAAGTATTATGGCATCCAAGACCAAAAGATTGATGAGGGATTCAGATTACCTACTTCACAGTGCTACCAGAGCCTGCCTGCCTCTACAGTCAGGAAAAGAAGGAATCTGCAAGAGCTGTGCTGGGCACCTTTAACTAACAGCCTGAATGTTGCTCAAGACATCACAGATTATCAGTACAGAAACATCTAGTCTGATCTTCAGTGTAACACAGACCACTCTAGAAGTAACTTGTGTTTTAAAAAAGCATCTGCCAAGAAACCACATTTGTATCTAGAAACAACTCTTGTATAATTACAATGATAAAAATGTATGGTCTGGATTTGTTCAGCCACTAAGGTCAGCCAACGAACCTTTTAAAGAAATTTCTATTCTCCATACAAGCATTTGTGGAAAACAAACAAACAAAAGTTGAAAAAAAAAAGAAAAAGCTTGCTCTGTCTGCCTACTCTTTGTTAAGCCAGTTAAGTTTTTTCTTGAGATCTTCAAGATGTATTCTCAATTCCACAATGGTTTTTTTTTTATGTTTCACCTCTAATCCTCTTTCTCACCTCTCAACTTGGTCCTTGAATTCTGAACAACAGAACTAAGTATAATATTTGGGCACAAGAAGAAGATATATTACCTACACTTTCTGTCCTGCTAGATACACCCTGCCTACGGATAGCACAGCCCTTTTAGGCAAAACACCACGCTGTGAGCTCATTGTCCCCCAGACTACTTCACAGGAAAAAGGTTACCCTGGAAAGTACCCTCCACGATCCATTCTTTGTTCATATAAATACAGATAAAATCCATGAAGCAAACACAGTTTGCTAACACAACGTTCAGCACAGCCAGCACCTGACAGGGGGGCAGGCACCTCAGTGCACAAGTCTGAGTACAGGAATAAGTATTCCCAACTCCTCCAGTGACCCGCTTTCTCTCTGAAATATTAACATTCACTATTCTTAGTACATTCAACACCATACTAAAGTAATCTACTTTTTTTTTTTTTTTTAATAGATACTGCCGTAGTAATTTCAGTATTGCTTCAGTATAAAAAGGTTTATTTGAAGACAATATACACAGAGATGCCTTGGACATCACAGGAGACTTCAGTCAAACTCTTTGGTCAATAGATCTCCCTCTTTTCAGGTCAGGCACGCATATCTTTTCAAAGTGCTCCTTCATGACTTGCCTGTTTGCTTCCATGGCATTTCCTTAGCTGCTGTTCATTCAATCAAGCAATTTCAGCTCATGTCCAATTTCTTGTGTTTGGATTCAACTCTTAGAAGACCCTCAAAACCATGGCTCAGATTTTCTTAGCTTATATGTAACTTTTGGTTTGCTGATGACTTCAGTTCTTCCAGCCATTTTCTGCTGTTCCCTGCCTTTCTGCTCTGAGAAGGCCAGGTGTACCTCTCAGGGGTATTTCAGCCCAGCCAGCTGCACTGCAGTCATCCTTCCAGGTGACTGATCAGGTTTGATGAAATATCCCTCTCCAAAATGGAGGCAAAGCAGGTTACAGCAATTCTTTTATCACAGTTCACTAAACTCTTCCCATTTTTAAGCAACACAAACTATTGCAACCCTTTAGATTTCTAATTTAAGCAACACCCCTATTTTTCAAACCTTTTTCACTTATAATTCATATTCTATTTTCCAGAAGTACTTCCTGCTCTTCTTCAAAAATGCAGTTTGTTTCAACTGTAGTCAAAGCTATTGCCTGCACTGTGATAGCAAACGCTTACTGTATGGTATATACAACGGTGTGTATCTCACATTGCAAGACTGGGGTCTAGTATTCAACAAACTCCTGCTCATAACCATAAGCACAGCATGAACAATATTCAGGTTAGGAAAAAAAAAGCGCTGGAAGTCGATTACAAATATTTCAAAACTGATTCTAAAGTATCATATGAGTTCTCTGGCCCCTAGGCAGACTGCCATTTGAGAAGAAATCCCAATCTTTCCTGCCTTTTTGGTCTGGAAAAAAAATAAAACTGCAATATGCCTGAGAAGAGGAAAGCACATTTGCATATATACTGGATTCAGTTCCCTACTAGACATGTCTTTTCTTGGCTGGGCAAATATATTTCCTCTTGTAAATGCAAAGGCTCTGCCTCCTTGTATAGAGTTTTGTTTGAAACCACCCAAGAACAGCTGACATAAATAGTGCACAAGTAAGCACAATGGGCTCAACATCCTATAAGCAAAACTCTTTACTCTGCTAAGCTGCAGTTTTTCAGTTTTTGGCAGAAAGATCATTTTAGGACTCCAATAAATGTACATTCAAGCCATAAGGCTTTTCTCAGCTAAAGATTTACATGGGCCTCCTTTGTATCAGCCACAAAAGTATTTTAAGAGTTTGGAAATTCTAGAAGCTTTCCTCCTGCCTTACTCAGCCACTCAAGCTTGATCCTCATTAAATCCCCCGACATGTAATATATTCCAGTGTACAAGAAGCCCTTCATTACTTCTCCATGCTTAGAAGGTAATAAACCCATTTCAAAGGATGGGAGCAGGAACTGTTGCAGGTGTTTCCTTACCACTCCACGCTGGGCCAGGAAGGCTGTGCTAACACAGTTTGAATAAGCCAACGGTACGCTCCAGTAACGGCTTGGGAAATGGCACTTTTAGGTTCCAGTTAGGAGGGTTTCTGCTCTCGCAGAAGGCTTAGGAAAGAATTTATCTGAAATGCAGGATGGGTGCTGGAGATACTAATTCCGTTTCTAACTCAGTTACCAACTTCTGTCACTGTGGACTTAGCAGGTGACTGCACATCTGCTGGGCTGGGCTCACTGCCATGGGTGCACACTGAAGGCTACAACTGAGCTCACGGTTTATTGTACAGCCTTTGCTTCTTCGCTTGTGAAATGGAGATAATGAATTTAAAAAGCGCATTGTCAAGCTAATTTTCTTTAATAAACGCAGACCTCTGAGATCTCAGGTGAAAGCCACACTCAAAAAGCTATTTTCCAACCATTTGAACAGAAACTTTTCTTTATTTTCCAGGATTCAGAACTGATGTATATCAAACTCAGCTCATGACTGGGAATATTTCTGCAATACATTTTGAGAATGCGCGTGCAGAAGTACAGATTTCTCTGACACCTCAGACCTATGTTTTAATGCATTCTAAAATGAAGCATCAGTATTTTGACTCAGAGAAGTGGCCATTTTTGTGACATGTATGGCAATATTGGTAGAACTAACATCTTGCCAGTAAGACATCCAGGTTGCTTTAAAATGGGACTAGTTTCCTGGTTAATTATATGCTCATGGATAAAGTAAACATGCATTTGGATCCTTCCCTTCAGGCACTGAAGGAACTCCTCATGGATTCCTGTTCTTTGGTTGTGGCCCTTTCTTACCTGTGTAATTAGGAGGGCAGAGACAGACGTAGTTGTTGATCCCATCCACACACGTCGAGTTATTCTCGCAGTCATTGTCTTCACAGTCATCTGGGTTTATTTCACACCTCTCCCCCTCATACCCAAGGAGACAAGAACAGCTTTGGAGAAAGAAAAGAATTAATAAAAAGTTAGCATGGATCTGAAAGGGCAGGAGGTTTGAGGTATAAAACTGAAATTAAAAAATATGAAAGCGCGTTGCTGGAGCCCAATTCACTGCTGCTGTGAAATACAGAGCGCTTTAATCCTATGTGTTTGGTAAAGGATGCAGCCTGATGGTTCATGGGGTCATGTAATTATTTACATGAGACATAAAAGCATCAGCAGGAGACAGCCTCTGTCGTGCTTCCCTTTGCTTTCTTTGTCAAGAACCCTCGCCTTGAACTGAAGTGAGCAACTCCAGGGCAGGAGAGTAAACACTCATCACAATATTCAAATTCTTGGCTTCTCTCTTAATGACTTTGTGAGTATGTGGATACTTGCCTACTGAGGGCTGCACAATCACAGGGCAACTTGGCAGCTTTTAGATAGTTCGCTCTCTTTAAAGAACAACGGCTTGAATTGAATTTACAGACATGAACATTTTCTTCTCATTACCACTTTGTCACTTGTCCAAACAAGAAATGTTTGGGAATGATTGCTTTTACAAGTGCAGTAAGGTTTCAGTACTTCTGCAGCTCCTCCAACATCTATTTGTAGAAGAGCTGATGATGTCTAGATAATTCAACTAAAACACAAACAAACAATGGCAGAGCTAGTAATGGTTCTGTGATGATGTGGACACTAGTGAAGAATAATTGCACTAAATATTTTATCTCACAAGACTCTGATGTATGGTCCCTAGAGGGAGTGTAAGAAACTAAGTGGTTGAAGAATGACTTCAATTTTTTTTCAATCTCCATTTCCTTTCCAGATCTAGAAGTTATGGTTGCTAAGAGAACCTTTATATTTTAAACTAGCTGTAAGTGATGAAGAGGTGGAGGACACAATTTTCTTAAAGAGAGTCTAAAAACATGTGTTAAGTGCTCCAGTCATTTCAGTGGCTTCTAAGAAGCCAGCAATGATATTTGAAGTGTCAGTTTTGAACTGTCAGTATTGCTGTTCACTAGTCACAGAAAGTGTGTGCACGGAAGGGAAGGGTTGTTTCAAGTCCCAGTCCAAACTACACATTCACTCAGCTGTTCATTTCCTTTCCCATACAAGTTCTGATGGCAGAAAAGGAACTGAACAAATATAAAGCACTACTGATTGATGAGGATGAAAACCAGAAAGCACCACAGCAGTCACACTAATTGCCATCCATTGATTTCTGGAACCAGGAGAATTTCAATGCAGAGATAGCTGCAGGGTACTTTTTTCAGGTCAGATGGACAAAGTGAACATGGGGTCGTTATCCTCCTTTATGTAGGTGTCATGGAGATGAGGTTGGGAATGCTCTGGAGAAATAGGAGAACTTCAGAATCTGTGAAGAAAACTGCAGCACTTCTGGGCTGGTTGCTCTCAGCATGACATTTGCTTTTCTTCCTCCTGTGTCCATAGACTGAGCAGAGCACCAGGGCTCCCAAGTGAGGTACAGCACAGAGCTCTGCATCTACCCTCAGCAGATCCTAGGTTGGACCCTGAGGATAAGGTTAGATTCTTCATGACATGTGCAACCTCAGAAACTAAGGGAATAACAACTAGGAACAAAAAAGGGTAGGCAATGTGTCTTGAGCCACCACAACAGTAAGATCTTCTAGATGGGTACAGAACAGGCATACAGGTCACATGCTAACAGTCATCTTCACTGAGCTCTGCAGGCACCACAAAAACAGGTCATGAGAGTTAGAAAACCTTCACCATGAATAACCAAGACCAAACTGCCCAAATAAATCCAATTTAGGACACAATAAATCAATAAGAAAGATCTTATTTTCCTGTCTCAATCTCATTATTGCTAATAAAATATGTCCTCTTGCTGACCCTGCAATGATCCAGAGGATCACAGGAGGCAGATAAGAAAGAAAAGCTGGCACACTATCTTTTGTGGCAATGCAACTGTCGGGGAGGGGGTTAAAGACATCTAATTAAATACAGTGACACATTCATCATGTCTCCCCTTTTGATTACAAACCCCCATTTTCAGGGGTTTATAACTCAGCCATAAAAATATGCTCCAGGCTGCAACTTGGCATCCAAGGTCTTGGTTTGGGAGCACAAATTTTTCTCTCCATTTAAAGAAAAGCAACAAGAGTGGCTTTGTGCTGGTTATTTTTATGTGAATATAACACCATTTTCCTTCCACAAAAGGATTGGGACAGCTTGGATGTATGCAATTAAAAATGACATTATTAAATACTATCACAGAAATGGTTCAACTCAGTAGAGTTACCATCAGTAACAATACATATGGGATTGTTAACATACAATTGCTCAGTATTAGGACACATTCCATACTGAAGGAAATGTCAGCATAATTGATGACATTTGGCTACTGGTCCCTATGTATTATAGGGAGTCTTTACATTATTGCTTACATATGATTCTTGATTTTGATTTGCATTCAAAAGTGCCAAATATGAGTACTGAAATTAAAAGATAAAACATACAATTTGGGACCCGGATTGAACTGTATGTTGAAAGAGTTGCAGTTTGGGACTGTTTGTATGTATTTTCCCAGAAAAAGCTTAGAAGAAAAATGAAGTTTGCAGAGTGACTGGAAGGTCATAAAACTTGGGTTCCAGCTGACCGAGAGAGAAAATTAATTCCAGAGACAATGATGAAAACTTTGTATTGACTAAATAGTGAAGCAGTGTGAGACAGCATTTCATTTGGACCTCAGAAACAATGGAGCCATGCAGGAAAGAGCTATTTTCTAAAATGCTGTGATCACATAAAGGTCCAAATTCCCTGTTCCTCCAGTTTAGGGATTTTCTGTTAAGTGTTGTGTTTTCCTAAAAATAAAGAAATAAATAACTCCTCACTATGCCCATGAAGGCATAAGGGAACACAGAAATTAATGACAAAATTTTGGGGGTAAACTTTTGGAGCTGAAGTATACTAACAGTTTTGTATGTTTACTATATTAATATTTTTTTTCATAAACTAATGAAAAAGTTTAGCATCTGTTTATTAAAATAGGCATACATACAGTGTATCACATTTCAAAAAAATCAACTTTTAAATAGAGATAGTAAATTCTTTCAGGAATATTACAGTTTCTCTGTAAAGGAGCTTTTTACATATACATCCCTATGGAGTAGCCTGTAAGTCTGGAAGTGCAATGTTTTTCCTTGAACTAGGCAGAATTAACACCAGGGAGTTAATCAGTTCCAGGATTTTACATTTATAGGGAACTTAAAGTTTGTGCAAAATGCTAAAGAAAATGCTCTGGAAAATGGAGGGGGTTTTATATGGAGAAAAGTTAAAATAATCCAGAGACTTTGTTTCCCAACACTGTAGGTTCTCAAAGATCAGCTGGTTGCCTGTGGCTAAGTGAAGCAGAGCTGACAGCTCTGCCTCCTTCGTCAAAGTCTCACTCACAGACATGCTAAATGTCCAGGACATGCCTGATTGACTATATATTTTTTTTTTATCAGTCTCAATAAGCACTTTTTTTGGCAACCTTTTGTCAACGAAGACAGATCAGATTAGAATAAGCAATTCAAAGGGAGGAAGAACTTAATGTTTCTAATCCTCTGAGCCTCATGATGTCACTTAACTGTTCTTTAATACAGAAGTTGCCCCTACCTGAAAAAAGAGAATGTGAATATTACTCTGAATTGAAAAAGGTGCAAGGATAAAGGATACCACGAAGGACTGAAGAACTCCAGCTGAACCTTTGCCCTTTGCTGTCCCACCAGGACCTGCTATTACAAGAAATCCGTGTGCCTCAATCCCCTGCTGCTGCAAGCCCTAGTGGGTACCAGGCACAGCAGGCGAGTCAGGCTGGAATCTCAGTCATAACTATGAATTTCCTGTCTTTGCCTCGGGACATCACCCTCTTAGCATTATTTAAAAGGTAATTTTCTTGTCTAAGGCTACAGAAACTTGAGAGTTAAACTGCTTGGCATTTCATAGGGAGAGAGCTTTGGCTTAAGTTTCCTTTTTACAAGAGTAAAGATTTGACAAGTTTGGCAGCAGAGCTTGTGTATGAATTTATTTCCCTAGGGAAGAGAATATACAGAAGATATAATTTCTTTTACAGGCCACACAACAGAAGAATCCAAGGAGGCCTCTGATGAAAAGGTTTTTGACATCCGCTTCCTCACAGCATATAATCTAAGGCAACATTTTCCCATCTTGATGAACATAATTTATATGCACGTAACTCTGACTGCTGCCATCCAACGGAGAGGAGATATCTCACCAAAAAACCTCAAGCCAACCAACCAACCAACCAACTTCAATCTCAAAATGTTTCTTTTTCTTTCCTGTTTCTGACTGTTCCATCCCCACACCACATTTCTCTACAACGTGCTAAAGCTCCACGCCCTGCTTCTCCACAGCAGCTGGGTCTATGGTCTGACTGAATTAAAAACACAGAGAGAAAACAGAGCAATGCACAAGCTGAACATTGAATTTTATAAAGCAAGATTTTGACGAGATATGGGTTTTCGGGTCTTTTATTAGACCAACTGAAACTATATAAATAACTATAAAGGCAGAAACCCTCCCTAAAAAGCCTCAAATGTTGTTAAGCAACAAAACCACCCCTGCAGTTTAATAAAGGATCTCAAAAATGACGTTAATTTGGAACTGAAGCAAAGCCTCTGAATTTGTAATTGAGACTTCATGAGAACAATGCAGAAGTAGCTTTCATTTTAGGTCATTCAGAACTTTTTACTTTCTACTATAGAAGAAAACAAAAATGCTAAAGAAAAACCTGATCTAAAATATAAGCTGAAGCCTTTCATTCTATTATTATGGATATTAAATGATTTACTAGCACATTTTTAGTATCAGCTAGATTTTTGAAAAATGAGTACTGAGTGACAAAACTCAGATATTCTAATGTGGTACAATTTTGCTTTGGCATAAGCTGGGAAAAGTTATCTAAACAGTATTACATGAGGGTGACCAGAAGGGAACCTGAACTGAAGACCACTAAACCTTTATTTCTCTCAAGCAGAAACTGAACCTGAACTTTTACTCCAGAAATTGCTGGGCCTGCTAAAACACGAATCAAGAAGAGGCATGTCAGTGGTTGGAGCAAAACCTAGGAGTTCTGTCAAGCAGCAAGACCAGTTGTGCATGCTGAGATCTGCAGAGCCTCCTCATCCTCTCCCACCACCACGCACCAGCATGACCCTACAAACACATCTCTACTCAGATGCGCTCTTCTACTCTGCTCACAGCCTTGGCAAAGGTGCTCAAGCTGAGCTCTAAACTGTACCTCATGGAGACATGGCTATGTGGTTTACTCCTGTTCTCCCTAGCTGGAAAGCTTCAGATTGTTACTCATAACAGAGCCTGACAGTGTCCCTTCATCCCCATCAACCTCCATTTCTCCATTGCAATATCATCAGTGTCCTGTATCCAGCATGTGCTATTTCTCTTTCTGTAAGGGGGAGATTCTTGGGGGTGGGCGGGCACAGAGCCAGAGAGAAGCTTTGGGGCATTTCTTCCATTGTTTGCTTCCCCAGTCATCCTACCAACAGGGCAAAATGGAAGCTCTTCTGTGCTTCATTCCTACACGAGGGATTTGGGGAGTCAAAAGGAAGCCACAGTGTTTTTCTGGAAATATCAAAGGCATCCTACCACTGGTCGGGGAACAGGAGGAGGGTGCTAACCTCCCACTGCACCTGAAGTCCTGTCAGTCACCCAGACTTTCACCTGGTCCTTTCTATTTTGAAAAAATCCTATTTTCTGACATCAGATGATATGGGTTTGCTGACTTGGTTAACAAACAGTTAACCTCAGTTGGAACGGTCCTAATCACAGCTGAAACCAAACTGGAATCAAACTGAAAGAATGTACTGGTTTGACTCCCAGCTTACACCATTTATAAACCTTGCAATTCTTTGTCTCCATCCAGCTGTCATTGATAAGAAGCTATATATATCAGAGAAGACAAAACAGAAGACTCAGTAATGTGTAAAAGCTTTTAAAAGTGAGGCTTTCATATATGCAATTGAAACAACAGCATGGTGTACTTTTGTACGTATTTTGTTCAAGAAACAGCATAAATACTAAGGAGCAAATCTATGAAGGTTTCAGCAACTCTTTTTTTTTTTTTTTTTTTTAAATTTTCTATCAATTTTAATGACAACTAGTGGCCAAAGCCTCAAACTTGTATTTTCTTAGCTGTAGAACAGTGTCTGTGGCAGCACAAATCTCCCAGTTACCGCACGAAAATTTCTGGGCTTCTCTTGGAGTATCCCCACCTATACTGCGTCTTTCTTATATAGGAAAACTGAAATCCTTAATGTCCAGCTGCAAAAGTTATTCTCTTGCAGGCACAATGCTCAAGATGTGGCAATCTCTTCATGTCTTTTAATTGTTTCTTTAAAGCCTGCTTGTCTACAAGATTCTTCAGTATAAAAAACATTTTGCATCTGGTTGTCAAGCAACAGTTGCTTACTTTACTAATACAAGAAAGGGTCTATGTGAGTTTGAAATGCCCCAAGGAAAATTAGCATACAGATAACACAGTGCAGATCAGGGAGACCACTCAAAATAGTTCTTAAGGGTATATTCCATTATGAGAAAATAAGGAGGCCTGTTTCAGAGGAAACAACATGTCACACGAATGAAACCAGATTAATAAGTTTGTATGGCAAATAGAAGTGTCACATGCAGCAGCTTCTATAAAGTAGCTATTACAGTTCATTAATGCAAAGTAGAAACATTTAATTTTACTATCTCATTTAAAATGAGCTTTGGGTTACTACCTGAATCCATCTTTATTTGCCTCGGTGAGGTGGCAGGTCCCTCCATTCTGACATGGATTTTGAATGCACGCATTAATGGGCACACTGCAGTCTCGGCCCTATTTGGGAAAATTCAAAAGAAACAATGTTAGTAAGACTCACATCATCTGAATCAACTTCTCTTGCTCCCTCTCCCTACTGGTGGCACCATTTACAGGAGGTCTGTGGTCTTCAGACCCTTTTCACCTTATGTTCTTTATTGATGGTCAGACATTTTTATCATTTAGGTGAGAATCTGGGCAGGGCAACTGTTCTGACCAACGGGACTGGTGGGTACCTTGGTATCATTCCATTTTCAAGATTTTAGTTGCCTCTTTCATTTGGCTGTTTTAAAGAAACACCTGGTTTCATCATTACTCTAACACACTTTAATCTCTAATGTTAGTTATAATGAAAAGAATTAATCATGACCAAAGGTAAGTAGAAGGCCACACACAGTCAGGACAAGACCACAGTCAGCACTCATTCAACCGCATTTACCAGGTGCTCAGTTAAACACTGCAACAGTACACCATCACCATACTCATTACTACGCTTCGTCCAAACCTAAAGGGGAAAATTCGTTTTTATTGTGGGAACTGAGTTTGAATTTCTGTACAGAACACACCGAATCCTGCTTGAGATGTCATCATTGAGTCAGTCCCCTTCTTAAAGATTGCCCTAAAATATACATCAGTCCCAGCTGACCTTCATGAGCTTGAACAACCTCCACTGTTACAAACTGAGTTTTTATTGGCTCTTCAAGGCATAGAGATATTTCTCTGGTCATTATATGCTGCTGATTATAACAAGCTATTTGCAAAATCAGCAAATATATCAAAGAGCTTGGTCTTGCTTTTCAGTTACTCACACAGTAGGGTGGAGTAAAGACACCTGAAAGCCTCAATACTCAAGGGATCTGTGCAATCACAAGAAGTTCAAGAGATCGCTCTACTCTTCCTACAGAGGATCCCGTTAGCAGTGGCCCTCTGCCAGCTCACCTACTGGAAAGCTGATATATGACTGCAATCAGGATGAGAAAAATATCTCAGGAGATACATTAATTTAATCAAGGTCTCTGGGTTATTTTGCCTTGGCTTAAAAAACATTATTTACATTGTACTTTAGAGGAATAACAATGGCAAACTACTTGTACGTTTCTAAAAAAGAGGGCAGATGCCAACCCATGACATCGCTTCCTAACAGCTGTAACTTTTGTGCGTCGATATTGAACACTACCCTACCACCGCCAACTTTCCTTGCTGACAACACTCATCAGAAGTCATTCCTTTCTCCACTGAATTTTCAACAGCTTCCAACCCTTTTCAGACTGAACCTACTCAGTGTGATGTACTGGAGCAGTGGCACTCAGACAGATTCTATAGTCTCATTTTTTTATGATGGCCATGTTGCCAAAATGAAGCATCTTGATGCCTCAGCCATATGCTGCACATGGCAGCATCTATTGCTAGTTGTTTTTCCACCTAGCTTTGAGACTTTGTTGTTCCCACTTCAGATATACTATTACATTTGAATTAAGAGTGGACTTTGAGAAGCCTAACACTGTACCTGGCAGATACCTGACAACAATTTAGTTGCAGCAGGATGAATGCAGTGGGGTTAGAAAAGGCATAGAAAAGGACTACCAAAATGTTCAAGGGGATGGAGCAACTACTTTAGAAGATGATACTACAAAGGCTAGGACTCTGTAGTCTGGAGAAAAGAAAACTGATGGGGGTGATATGATTGAGGCTTACAAAATCATGGAGGTGGTGAATGCAGAATTGGTCACACGCTAAATCCCTCAGCAGTAGAGGGACACTTAGTGATGTTACAAGACAAGCTTAATACTGCTAAAAGAAAATCCTTCTTCCAAAGCATGAACTTCTGGGATGTTTTTGCCACAAGAGGTTGCAAAGTCAGACAGTATAAAAGCCATTAGACAAATTCATGTACAACAGATCCAAATCAGGTATGAAAGGCAATAGGCAGACATTGACATCTCTAGTTGGATGATTGGTGGGCATTGGGAGAACTGGAGAGGAGCGGTGGCCAGGCTTGTGTACTCTCCTCAAACAGCAAGGATTTGCTGCTGCTCCTTTGAGAGACAGAATGCTGCAGTAAATTCACTACAGCCAATTATGGCATTTCTCATGGTGTTATGTCAAGTTGTCTGAAAAGCTTATTAGGCTCTCAAGAAGGAAAAACATTCCCTACCTGTTTTTCAAAAGAACCTAGCTGCTCCCTGAACCAAGACTGCACAGCTTTGTGCATTAGAAGGGAACAGATCTCTCAGAAAACCCACACCAGGATGGGCTTGATCAGTCTGTCTATGGCTGCATACCTGTTTGGGAAATCCTGCTCTTGAGCGAAGGACACATAGGCTGGTGACCTCTATCTAACCCTTGTTAATCATTGCCCGCCTCTCTCTTACCTCCCACATTGATCAGAAGTGCATGCTCAGCTCTTGACTAGAGTGCTCATTTCCAGCAATGTGCCCAGCCTGGAGGTGACAAGCCAGCAGGACAAGGAGTGTGTGGGTTCTGTGACAGCTCAAGCTACATTCATGATTTAAGTACTGTATAAAAACTAGAAACAAACTTAATTTGTCTCTGGAGTGCTTATCTTGAACTGGTGCAACCTCAATTAAGCCTAATCAAGGCATTAAAAAACCCAGGCCAGCTTCTAAGTGTGAACTTTGCTATAGAGTTCATTCAATCTGGTCTGTCTGCTCACGGTGCTAGGCTCGTCCATTCACACCATACAGTTCAGTCCTCCAAATACCACTGAAAGCTTCAGTATTTTGTCAGGTAGGACATATTGCCATCGTACTGTGAGAAGAACTGAGACACACAGTAATTATATTTCTGTCCAACACCACAGAGGAGCTTTGTTACAGAAATGGGAAAGCTGTATTTCTTGAGGCTCTGTCCCCAGCCCTCCCCTAAGAGAGGAGCACCAGCTTTGCATTTTAAAATCTGTGCAAATACAAGGAAACAGGGACATCCTTTTCCTTGGTTGAATCAGAAGAGAAACATTTTCAAAAAGCAACAGAAATACCTGGCCCCCTGCCTCACTGTGAGTTCATTCCCCCAACAGCAGTTCAGGCAGCATGCAAAGACCTCACCCAAGACCTGGCAGAGAGGGTTTCTGCTTCATCCCCGCGGCATTTGCCAAGCAGCCTGTCCTTCTCCATTTGAAATCCTGAGCCCCCAAATGTCTCTGGGAAGAATTGGGAAAGCGCCGAAGGGAAGCTCATGCAGGTTTTATTTTGGCACCATGTGGTCCGCAGCACTTCACGGATACGAGCCATGCAGCATTAACACTAATCCGCTGCCACCCTTCTGCAACATTGCCTGTGTTCTGTCCATCTGTGTTGTGAAGCCTGTGTGTTTACCATGTTATCCTAGTGAAGCTGGAAGACGTAATTTTTTGTATTTCCAAGATCACAAATACTTTTCCTGTGTTCCTGTAGTATTGACTATTTTATAGATACTTCACTAACATCAGTTACTTCTGTTTCACATGAACTCCTCATCCCTGTATCACTAAAATATTAAACCCTCTGCAGATAAGCAAAGCAGAAACCACAGCATCTGTTTTTCTGAAGGTTTTTGTCACAGTTGAACACTGTTTAAAACAGTCACATCACTTCTACTGTTGTTACTTGGATAATTTTGAATGTTCTTGTAAAAATTTAATAAAGATAAATGTTAAAATAAGAGCAAGGCATTTTCAGTCTCTCTCATGGCACATGAAATTTCTCATGACTTAGACACAGCTCTCATTTTTGTACTGAACATGGCTGAATTATTGGCTTCTTGGGCCTTAGGCACCATGGAAACCAATTAGTATGTGTTGCTGAATCAGACTTAATTACAACACTAAGTTGCTATGTGGCTTTAGGAAAATGAGAGTCTCTCTGACTCAGTTTACTCATTGTAATAAATGGGCAAACAGCACTTAATCCTTCTCTGAGGATTATCTTCTCTGAGTTGACTTTATCAGTAACACACTGAGAGCCAACAAAACAAGTACAATTTCTTGAACACAGAAGACTGTGAAAAACAAAGAATTGTGAAAGGAGAGAAGCTGCATAAAACATTGGTACTAATAAATCTACAGCAAAGCAAGGCCATTTTATTTCTGTATAAGACTGTCACTACCCAGAAGAGCCTAAAGACATTCCAGAAACATCTTTCAAATGAATAATGCAATTCTCTAGTCTCAATTTACAGTAAGACTGTTCTTACTGGAAAAATGGAATTGCTGTCAAGCATCACTAACATTAATTTATCTGTGAGTTGGGAAAAACTCTTTGAATTACATTCCCTGGAAATAACTGTTGTTACAAAGGAGAATATTGTACATTTGCTTCAAGACTAAAGAGCCTTTTAATGAAGGCTGAATCAGAAAAGGAGGTGCAGACTTTGTTTCAAGGACAGGCGAGAAGACACGACTGTCTCAGCAATTCACAGAACGAGGATGAAGGTCCCTTTGTGTGCGATATTTTATTTCTAGAGCTTTTTTAAGCTGCAATAAAATTTTCTCTAGTTCAATAGGAAAGCATCAGATCCAAAACACTTTTATACATTTTCTCTCATCTTCTGTAGAAGAAGAAAGGTTTAGGTGCTGAAACAAAATTTCTGCAACTAATCAGACGACACGTACGTTCAGAGTCCAGCTGCCTTTTTAAATCTGAAGTACCTCAGCTGGTCCAGATTTTATTTGGGCTGCTCCAGCTCCATATTTCAGTGAATGAGAACAGAAACTATCCACCATGCTTAGAAAGTGTCAGTTCTTCATTTCATACTCAACAGTAATTAACCGTACTGGGCATTAGTGTATATACAAGCTGTTCCTTGGTACCGCTGTGCCAAATTCCAGCCTTTACAAGTATCCAATACTGGAAAACATTACATCATCATTAGTAAAACACCCAAGAACAAGTAGCAAAAACTAGTAAGACCCTCAGCAGGAAGAACAAAGGACAATATGATAAAAAAAGCACTCATCTGTTTTGACACCATTTCAACCACTGCAATGATTTTTTTTTTAATTAATTTTCACAAATCAGTATTGTCTATGGAGACTGAAAGCTTCATTCAAGATCACATGGCACATATTTGACCTCTGACCATTTTAATGTGTTCTTTCACCTGTTTCTAATAGGAGTGGGCACCTATTAGAGGTGGCAGCATGGAGCTTGCCACAAGCACAAGGTATAAACTCCCTGGTGTATAAAACTATCCCTGCTGACTGCAGCAGAAACATGATCCAGCCCATGATGAAGGCACCTGCAGACACGCAGAATTCTATCCAAGTTTCATGGTTTGTGAATAAGGAGACCTCTTTCCAGCCTTGTTCAATGACTACAATGTTTTAAAGCATGCTGGAAAAATGAGCTATACAAAAGAAATACTGAAGTTTATTCCTGTTGAAAACAATATACGATACATTCATAGTAAGATTTATTTAGATGGTATATGTAGAGAACAGATGGTAGCATTCATGTGTTTAGTAAAAATACTAGATGAAGACAAATGTAGTTGATAAAGACTTTAAATTAAGAACTAGGAAATTTTCATAAACAACTTAATTATCAAGCTCTAAATAACAGCTAAAGCTTTTCGGGAAATCAGAATTACCAGCTACAAAGATACTATATTGCAAACCTAGTCCTTTACCTTCCTAATCGTGGAAGGAATGTATCTGCATCCAACTCTCAGTCTCACAAACATTTATACACTTGTCTTATGGGTGTCCTGCTTAGATATTAATAAGCGGTCATTAAGGGAAAAGGCTAGGTAAATCTTCCACTTCATGCTAGGCTTGAAGGAAAATTCACAGAAAGAGAAACAGAGAAGTACACTGTGTTCCATAAGTGTGTATTCAGGAATGATATTCAAACCTACAAGTATCTGCCAGCTTTAAAATTTTAACCTCCTAATGTTAAGAAATTAAGAAAAATTGACATTTACAGCCACTCTGCTTCCACAGAGCTTGGGAAGTATTTTATTAAACACAGTCTTCTGAAAAATTCTGGCGTATGCTGATTTCTTGAGTATTAAAAGTACATCTGTGCATGCCAGTGGGACTCGTTCTTATATTCAGACCTGCAAAGGACTAATAGCAGAGTGAAGGGCTAAATGTGTGTAAACAAGTTGTGATTCCTGATACTTGTTATAAAAGAATGAGATGAGAAGAGGGGAAGAAAAAACATACAGAAATAATAGAAGACAGACACTCAGCACAGAAAAAGAATTCAGTTGGAACTCCTGAATAGATTTTTTCACTTTAGTTTTGCTTCTTTCACGCTTAGTGAAGTGAGAACTATGATCAAAGGTTTTCCTAAAGTTATGGCATACAGCTATCCAATAAGGTATAAACTGATGCTACAGTCTTTTACCTAGTGGCATCTTTACCAGTGTCTTCCTTCACCTTTTCAAACCTTTATCTCTTTGTCATAAATAGTGAAAATTGGAGAGTAAACTGAAATATTTCCAGGGCAGGAAGGGAAAGAGATGTCTCATGAACAAAGTTTTATCACATAAGCCTCAATTCCACTAGAAAATTAAGCTAGGAAGTAAGCACGAGGTATTCAGCAACTCGTCTATAATAAATATATTTAGCAGCCATAAATACAAAGGAGAAACAAGAATAATTTTGCATAACTGACCAAGGAAACACTCGCCACGAATTCAGTTACACAGCCCATACACCAAGTTAAAAGTTCATTAGGAAAAATTCTCTCAAGTGTATTTCAGAGCCTTTCATTGCAAAGAAACCCAGCATTTGCTATAATGACATTGTGAAAAGTAAAACATTTATGTGTACTGCAAAACTTAAAGCAAGTTACAAATGTTAGGACACCATTTTATGCTAATTGCGGCATGAAAGACTTGATGGATACCTCGGTGATAACTGCAAACACAGACAACTTTGTGAAAGGGATACTTCAAACAATTAGAGATGCTGCAAACTGAGTGAAGAATGAAACTAACCTTAAAATATAAAATTAATCTAAAATCCTTTTGCAAGAAGGGCTAAAAAATACGGCACTTGGAATTTACAATGGAACCATTTTAAACTCATTTCCTAATTGATTGCACTGATATTAAGAGATACGTAGACAGCTTACACACTGATATCTATATACAGCAGTCTGAAACTCTTTAGTAGATCCAAGTGATACTGTTCCCTTGTTTATGCTCTTTCTGGCCATGGACATAATGGCTAAGCCTCAATCTGGAAAAGATGTAGATGACGTTCATTGGCAAGGTCAAACAACTACAAGAGCTGGCAGGGTGTATGTTAGATCCATCTGTTTAGGCATATATACAAATTATTTGGCAAGGCATGGATAATACCACAGTAATTTTGGATCAGATTGCTTTTAGATTGCCAGGTGGAAGTTAAAAGATTTTGATCATCTGTTGTTCACAAAAATGTTGTGACTCCTCCTTCTGAATGCAGACCTTGCTGCAGACATCCATGCCTTGGATGCCTCTAGGTCAGGGCACTCACAGTGATGATGAATTAACTATTTCTCTTTAGTCATCTGCCCCAATGGGGTAATAAAAATGTACTGTCTGAGGATTGCTGTTCACAAGCCAATTAACTTAACATGAAAAAGTTATTAATGTCATCCATTTCCAGTTGTGAATAAAAGTTTTAAAATAAATTTGAACCTACCTAGACAATTCAGATTTCTTTTTTTAGTACAGTATTGATTGCACAGCTGTACTTACATTGACAAAGTTGCCTGCTGCTCACAGGTGTCATGACAAATACTATTTGCTCAATGGCATAGAAGCTAGATTATGAAAAGAAGATACATTGATATTGTTTTTGCTGCTGCCCAGCCCCCCACCCCTAGCCATTTAGTTGATTTAACTCCCTCTGAAAACTTGCAGTGTTAGTCTCTGAAGTAAAAATACAGATAATGGTTATTTATACCCCGGCATCTTCAGCACTGCACAGTTATCTTCTATGCCAGTCTAGCTTCATCTGGCACCTGATTAAACAATAATTGGGTATGGCAGCAGCACTTCTTAGTGACTTCCTTGTCCTTGTTAATAAATCACAATTGTCAATTTATACCAAATTAGGCAAACTCTGCTCTCTTAAGCCTCATTTTATTTAAATCAGAAAGATTTATGATCCTCCAGGGTATAATACACCTTCCATTACCTCTGTAGCTAGTAATCAAGAATATGCCTGTCAAAGTCATAGTGCAAGGATTCATCATATTATTTTTTAAAAACTAGTTCTCCTATGAGTATGAAAATTTAATTCTCAGTGGACATCTGAGGTTTATTTTGTAATTATATTAATTACCATGTAAATCCTGATTGTCCTTCTAAACCTCTCCTTACATATGCACTTCGGGTTTCAATGGTATTTTGGGCTTTTAATCAATGGCAGAAGATATGTCATTAATCTATCACAGAGTCAATTCACACAGCACATATCTGAACTGAGCCAAGAGTGCCAAGCTTGACGGGGCAGGTGCTCTAGAGCTTCCAAGGTTACTCGATGAACTGGCTGATGCAGACCATGGTGTGAGTGTTTTGGGAGATGTAGAAGAAAATTAGTGACACTGAAAATAGTTGATTTTGCCCAATCTTGCCTCTGTACATTAAATCCAACCCAAAACATTTGATGTAAAAAGGACATTGAATAGTTTGTATGTAGTTGCTAATTCAACCAATATTCATGAATGAGTAAAACGTTTACAGTAACTTCAAAACACTTAATGGGCCTATTTATTTCAGAAAACATGTTGCCCTGACAACGAAACTTTCCCTCTTAAGCTATCAAAAGCCGGTGCCTCTTTATTTTTAACATGAACACTGTAGAGAAAGCTATGAAGACTGGACATTTGTATAGAGAACACAACTCTTATTAATAAGAAATAAAGAAAATATAATTGTTGTATTTTAAACTTATTGCTCAAGACAATTAACCTATGCCTATTACTTAAGCTATTGAATGCAGCCTACACGAGAGAGGAGGGACACATTACATGCAGGAACCCAACGAACCCTAACATGAGACAGGACTTACGTGATTATCTCTCCAAAGAACTCACTAGATTTCTGAAATAGAGCTAAAGATTCTGGAAGAGTCACAGTCCATTTGAATAAACTTTTGCTGGTGCATTCCTGTCTGTTAAGGATGCAGGCTTTTTGTTTGGAAGAGTTCTGTACTGGTAACAGGTCTCACACCGAAGTACGTGTTGTATCAACAACAGTGCCTGGATCATCTGTTTTGCTTGTGGAAGCTCTGTAAAGCTTCCCTACAAGGCTGGCCAGCTCAGAGATACCAGCAATCCTTTCCAGCATATACCAAAACCATAATTTGACAGTGGGTTGAACCGTGTGTGACAGGTAATCCAGACAGGGAGCAACGTTTTCAGAATCAAGCATGCAAATGAATTGTTCAGACTAGTGAAGAAATCAAACATGCACACATGCCCGCTACGATAATGAGCAAGAGCACAACACATACTCCAGAGATGTTCAGTACAACGAGGGGACCCCCAGGGGGCTGTGGAGGCAGGTGCCTGCCCTGCACCAGCTCAGTGCTGGAGCCCGACACCGTCAGCAAGGGAGTGCCAAAAGCTTTGCTACAACTTTACCTACAGTGTACATGCACTTACCCCTACACAGTAACCTACTAATTCTCAAGCTGGTCTGGTATTATATCATTTCTATTAACAGGCAAGGGTTTAATCTCACATGATAAGGTTTTCTTTTCAGCTCAGCCTGCTTAGAGAAACTTCACCAGCTCCATCACCCCCCAAAGGAAAGGGGAAAATAAGGCAATTAACCTCCTAGGACAACCACTGTTCATGTTCCTGAACAACAAAAGAAACTCCAAAGCTGTATCATCAAGTATAGTCAATGCCAAGAAAGCCTCAAGGATAACAGATGACAGACAATCACAAGAAAATCTAACAATGACTTTCAGCTGTAACCAACTACTTCAACTGATTCAATTATGTGGAAATGGTGGGATGCAGAAAATTAAGAGCTGGTTAAACAGAACTTGATTAAGCAGAGTTATAGCAACCAGCAATCACCTGAAAGACAGACAAACCACAGAGGAAGAAAAATTCCTATTTAGCGTAACAGGACCAGGCAAATATAAGAACAAGAGCCTGAAATTCAGACTAAACACTAATAAAAAGTTCTCCTTTAGCCTGGGAAAAGAAAGATTGGGAGTCTTGTCTCTTAAGGCATTTAGAACTAAACCAAAAACCCAGTAGTAAAGACAAAAGGGGAATAATCTACACTGACAAAAGAATGAGTATGACAGTGCCCACCTGTGGGTATGGCTTACTGTTCACCTTAACTGCTCATCTACTTCTTCTGACGCAGCACTGAACAAACACAGCACATGCCTGAAGCTGCTCAACATCTGCTTTCTTGTTGGCCTAACAAAGATGGAAAAACTCCTTCAGAGTTCTTTATTGTTAAGAGTCCTCATTAGGGCATGCCACAATACATTACTATGTTTTTTATAGGACTTGTGGTGGGTGCACGCATGCCTCACCACCTTCAGCCAGCAACTGTGGCAGTAATCCCTCCTTAAGCCTTTCATTTTTATGCTCTTCTAGATGTAAATCTCCATTTTCTTTAGACCTACTATAACAGAAAAAGCAAAAAGAAAGAAACGCAAGTCTGACTGATGCATGGCAAGTTTTGTAGAATAAGCATATGCAGGAAAATATTGTGATTTCTGCAGTTTTTTTCTGCCCTAGGAGCATTATATGAAATTACAACCACCTACTGCTGACACTGGTGTTTGTCCTAAAAATCCATACATAAATATAGGTCTACTCATTTTACATGGCCACCCATTTACCTCTCATCCCTAAAGGCTTTCTGCTTTATTTTACTAGGAGTGGAAAATGCTTCTTCAACATTCATTAATAAGTATTTTAAGATGGTTAGAACAAACAAAAACCAAAACACCCCAGTATGCATAAACACATGCTCCAGCAGAATTTATTAGAATGAAAGCACAAGGCAGAATCACCTCACACAAACTATTTTTTTTCTGCGCTGATTTCTTCATAGGAAAACTTGGCATTGAGCTTACATTCCACTGCCTGTCCCCCCAACCCTGACACTGGGGGAGGAAAGAGGCCAAGACAAAGTAACACATGAAGGCAGAGATGTTTGCTTTCCTTTCTCACGTGGATGAGGGCAGGCTGGTTCGAGGGCTCCTTCCAGTTTCTCCTCCTTTTGCACTTCCAGCTCAGGGATTTATTTTGTGCACTGAATGGTGTATATGGGGACTTACATGCGTATGTTAATAGATCCAAAGAAACAAAAGCATGGAGTCACATTTCCAAACACTATTAGCCTAACGGTCTAGGCATGGACTCTCACACAGCTTGCATGCAGCGGCAGCCAAACTCTACACTCGGTTGCATTCATACAACCCCACCCAAAGCAGCATAACTGAGAAACTGGCCCATTGGAGTAAACTTGACGTTCTTGGCCTTGAGCTGTAAGAGCTGCCCAGAATATTTGTACATGAGGAAACACTACCCTATCTATGTTTTAAGACCAGTTCTGTGCTGAATATTCATCACACAACCATCGTTCTAGGACTCTGACAGATTATTCATGTGACGCTACAGAGGTATAGCTACATGGCAAAGCGCAAATCCAGCAACTTTCATTTCCCTGTGCTCCAAGCAAATGCAAGCCCCTGTGCACCCTCACGAACAAATGACCCAGTCAGCAGAGCCCCGAGTCATGCTAATGGTATAGGGCCCATACCGATATAACCTGCTTATGAGCCCTTATGAGCAGTCACAGCTTCTGCTTAGCTGCATCCATCCACTCAAGTGCTGGCACATCGGTTTTATCTGTGTACAAGATGAGACAGACACAAAACCCATGTGTCCCAGAGACACTCTGCTCTGAGATTCTCAAATTCTAACACTGTTTCCTGTTCCCAGGGCTCAGAACCTGGCATGGGGGGCAAGGAGGAGGAAGAGCCAAACTCGTAGCAGAACTTTGGAGCCAGCTTCCTCACTAAATATCATTCTGGCTTCATGATAATGCCTCCCACCACAAGAGTCTGGCTGCAAAGAATACCGTCTCTCCAAAGCCCAAGAGCTTTACCCAGGATTTTTGCGATTCTATCTGTCATTCTGGGTGACTGGTGAAACTGCTTGAACCCTCAAGATACTGCAGTGCTGCTAGAAAAGTCAGGACACTGGCTGAACTCAACAGGGAGGTGAATAGAGATGGATAAAATTTACAGAGTAACTCTACCACAGACATGCACCGGTACCTGTTGCTGAAGTGTGGGATATGTGCTACACTAATTATACCTCTCTTCACTTGCCACTTCAGACAGCTTTCGGTAGCAGCAGAATGCAGAGCTGACAAACACCCTGCAGCCCAACAGCTCAGGCTCCCATTTATCTGAGCAAGCAAAGAGGCTGCGGCGCTGCCTAGGCAGGTACCACATTTCATATTCCAGGTTGGCAATGGTCTTTCATTTCAGATAAAACACAGATGTATTTGAAATTCTCTTTCCCCAGTTCTACAACTATTTGGAAGAAAGAAAATTATTCTCCTTCATTTGTTGTTACCTTGGTTTTAAGGAAAAAAAATGTATGAAAGACAAAAATCAGCCAAAAAATCCCAAAGGGCATTTTCAGAATACAGCAATGGCAAAATACACGAAGTGTTGGTTTCCCTCACTTTAGTTTTTACTTCAGCTATTTCAGTAAATTCTTTCTCAATGGCTTATTGATTGCAAGTTTGATTATTCTCTTGAATTCTAACAGCCATAGACTCGATTTTACAATATCAATGGGAATGCATAAAAGCCACACACTCTGCAGGATAAATGAATTAGTACGGTACCGTTATCTATTTACCAGCCAACAGCTGCACTCTCACACACTTGCACTGCAGGTGGCCAGCAGCATTTAAAGCAGAAGAAAGCTTCATTTCTCTGCCTGTAATCATACTTCACAATCTAAACCACACATATTATTTAAATAATCTTTCAAAGAATGCTATGGAGAAGAGAGGAAAAAAGCCGCTGGATAATTACACCTATGTCTGTGTTTAATATGAAAACACAAGTTTCATAGCATTAAGAGACGTTTCCTGCCAGCACTGGTGACACCCTGGAGCTCAAGCTAGTGCAGCCTGCAGCCGCCGTAGGTGGCACTCTCACACCGCCTCCTGCCGTCTCTGGGGCTTTGTCCCCAAAGAACATCTGCAAAAGCACTGTTTCAACCATGGCTTATCTATAGCAAACACATTCATCACCCATTTTAAGGAAAGAGCAGCAGCAAAGATAGCTATCAGCACACAGCCTTCCCTGTTCCTAAGTGAGTAATCTGTATCTCTGTCCTCATCAAACACAACTGCTCGGCCCACTGGCCTCTCAGCTCAGGTGGTCCATGAGTTATCTCACTTTTAAGTTTACTCAGAGCCATCACGGGCAACATTACAAATTGCTAAAAGCCTCATAAGGTGTAAGTTCAGCAGGAAAAACATTTTTGTGATCATGAAAAATAAGAGACTGAGTCATCATCAATGTGATAGTGAAAAATAAGACTACAGGCTTTTGTGACTACAGTTAACTGGTAGAAGTTCCTGATTCCATCAGGTACCAGTATGGCAACTGGTAACTTAGGTGGCTTTCTGCTACTTGGCCTACTTTTTTTTTTTTTCCTGGAAGACTAGCGTGAGCATAGGAAACCAAGAAAGCAGTGTGTAACTGTCTGTCCCTTTCCAGGGAACATGATAAAGCCGTCAGCTCATTTGAATTAACTTCCATTTGAAAAAAGGGTGGGTTTTTCACTTTATTGATGCACTCTTCCACACAGGATTTTTTTCAAAATCTACATCAAACAAGGAAAAACAAATGCTGAGAGGGCAGATTTAGGGCAATTTATCAAGGTCTAGGAAATAGCTTCCAGATGGATAGAGCTGTTTGGTGCTGGCTGGTGAGAAGGAAGCAAGGTATTGTTATTGAATTAGCATGAATCTCTGGTGGAGAACTGCATGGTAGATAGAGTGCTCCTTTCATATGGTTTGCATTTGGACCTGTCATATTTCATTTTTACTCAAAAACCTGTGGTAAAGACACACAGTTCTTTTTTGCTTATTAAATTTCCACCAATTCTCCCTGTGCTGTTATCCAGTCAGTATTTCTAAACTCTGCTCTAAGTGGCATGCTTGGGTCTGTTTGCTCTTTGCCATGCTTGGATGACAGCTTGGTGCTTACAAACTCACAAGTGGTTTTAGGTTTTACATTGACACAGTGAAATTAACTGAGAAAATGCGTGAGGGAGGAGAAAAGCTGGATGCTCTATGAGATGCATAAACTGAGTCACTTGAAGAGTTTATCACACCTTTCTAAGTAAAACCATGCATAGAGGTGTAATGCACACTAGAAAGTGATTGCTAGTATAACTAAAGGATTATTCTTGATTATTCTTGTTAATAAATCCCCCCTTTGTAAACATGTCTTCCAGCAGTATAAATGCATCTATACTAGTGCATTTGCTAATACAGAAATACTGTAAAACCCAAACAAATTAACAAAACCCAAAGAACCTAAAGGCAGAAAAAAAGATATGCTCATAACCAACAAATTTCTACTTTGAATAACCTGGATAGCTATTCCATGATACCTGCCTTATAGAGTAAGACATACACACGGAGTTGTGTATTTTTCTGCTAGTTTTGAAAGCATTTACTTTTCAAGTTATCTTAACAGCCCCTAGTACCATCTGAAGAATTTAATCTAGTCTGTTAAACATCAAATTAAAATGACTGTTCTTCTATTAACCTCAGAAGATAAACAGCCACAGTTTCCCTCTTTGCAAAGACAAATCAATTGTTACCAAGTACTCAGTTTCAGTTAAATGAATTTTTGACAATGTGTTCTTTTAAGATCCTAGAAAAGTTGCTGGTTGATATGCCAATGGTAGAAGGATTTTTAATGAGAGGAAATTTCCAATAGCTTATTTGATTACTTAGGAGAGTTTTGTTATTCTTGAGTACTAGGTGTGTGGGCACTGAGGTGAAATAGAAGAAATAAGCTCTACATCTTCCCTTTTCCAGTGTTTCAGGGATCTACAATTACTCTGTTACCATCTGGGATGTATCCTAGGCAAACAGAGAGGGGAAATGGTGATATTATCAGAACCAACATAATTCCTAAATCCTACCTGAAATGTAAGACATGGATAATTGTACTGACTTCCCACATGTATGTCTGGTTTTGCCCTTTTTTTTTTTTTTTTTTTTTTTTCCCCCCAGTAGCTCTTATTACTCTGTCTTTTATAAGCATCTGCTTCAACTGACCAAGACTCTGTAACAAATATCCAATGAGGCAAATAAAATCACAGTCTACAGGATGCAACCTACTTCTTTGGCTGTAACATCCGATCCCCCCCAGGCTATGAACAGATCATATGCCTCATTTATTACTTATACTTAATCCTTCAGCTACTGAGTATTGAGCTAGGTTTCCAGTTATATCAACTCTGAAAAAAAGCCTTGGTAGCCTTAAGCTCTCATGAGGCAGTGTTAACAATAGGAGTTATACATCATAACCGAAGAAACTGCATTACTCAATGACATGAGTTTCCAATTTTCAAATGTGTTATCAAGAAACTGACACTGCATGCTCACAATGCTTGGCATCTACAGGATTTCACATTTGCAGATCACTCCATGGACATGAGTGCTCAGAAGTTGGAGACAGCTGAGCTAGTGGTTGTGTTTGATCAGTGATCACCTTTCTGCTGATCAGTCTGTAAGATGTATGTAAACCAGCAGGTATCAACATTCTGGCACTAAATCGGCCCTTAACTCATCGAAACCGCCTCCTCTTTGGCTTGGCAGCCTATGAAACAGTTATCTTGTTGCTGGCAAAAGAAAATAAATTAAAAGGAAGATAAAATCAACTTGCCATTTTGTATGGATCTCTACATCACAGAATCAGAGAATGCCAAGGTTGGAAGTGACCTCTGGAGATCACCTAGTCCAACCACCCTGCTCAAAGCAAGGTCAACTAGAGCAAGTTGCTCAAAAAATCTGTATAGTCACAGCACAGAGAGAGAAAGAAATGCCTTTCCAACTGCACAGGATAAAATCTGTAGCAGGGCACAGCTGAAAGGTCACATACAACGTGCTTGAGTAAGGGATCTTTTGAGCTCCATTCCCTGTAAAATCGACTTCTCATGGTACAACAATTAAGAAAACAGAAGGGATGGGGAACGCTATTGCTTTTCATGTAGTTAATCTGTAGTCATACCTTGAAGCCAAAAGGGCAAGTACATTGATAAAACTCCACTGGATCATTGTTGCATGTCCCATTGTTCTTACACGGGTTGGAGAGGCAGGGGTTACACTTGGACATGACACTGATATCTACCAGCTCTGGAAAGGCAAAACACAGTTTATTAATAGAGACCTGGATTACAAAATTAATACTTCCCACACTCACACGTACATTTTTTCCTAATGCAGCATTCGTCCTGTATTGGCACAAACGCACATGCTGTGGGTGCGACTTTACACAACAGCATGGGATTCCCAGGGATCAGAGAAGTTTTAAGTACTTAAATCAAGTGCTAGGCAAGTCTGATGATGCTTATATTCTCCTGGACATGCAAACATCAGCTCTGAACAAACATGTTGGGAATCTCCAGAGAGTGGGCTTTCTGGATATATATATATGGCTTTCTGCAATTTTTCCTTCTCTCAGTGCTGGAAATTCTGCAATAGCAACCCCCAGGGAACTATAAAATGACATTTCTATGTTTCTATGGCTGGTAACAAGAATGAAAGTGCAGATGCAACAGGAGAAATAAAAAACATGCCTAAGAAAGATTTAGTCAGAGGCTTATGGGAATATTTAGGTGCAAAGTGTTCTACCATCCTTTATTTTAACAGAGTTCAAAACTTATTTTCTTCCTGTTCTGCCCAGAAAAATGACTATCAACATTCACCTATCTCAGGAAAATGCAACAAAGATAAATATGCAAAGATTTAAAGTAAATACGTGTTACCATATTTAAACTATTGAATAATCCATGTTTTTTAACAGAACTCTTCCAGAGAAATAGTGATATTTGTGGGCGAGCAGGAAAAAGAACACAGACCAAAGAATATTAAGTACATTTGGAGTACCAAGTCAATCAGTATTATATTGTTGAGATTTTACAGAAAGCTAACTTAGACAGTTATATTTACAGTTAGAGAAATGGGGATTTTGAAATGGCTACATTTTGCATATTAATGAGTCAACAGCTCTTACACGTAAAAAAATAAACCCTAACATTTTCAAAGGGCTTAAATTATATCAGGCAGTAAAGATCCTAATACAATTTTATTTCATTTTTAAGGAAATACATTTTAAAATAACTTAAAACAGGTCCTGTGCTAATCAGAAGTGGGCACACAGCTTCCATTATTGCATGATAAATTATGAGATGGAGTAAATTGTGAAACATCCTGAAAGTGAAGAAAAGAAACTTATACTTGATGTTAGAGAGAAGGTGGAGCTCTAGAAGGTTACCAAAACTAGGGATTAAAAAAATCCCTTTCAGTCAAGGATTTGCTTTGGATCATCCTGTACGAGATATAAACCTTCATTATTAACTCTGAATGTCTGAACAGCACCAACAGGGGGTAAGAATATGACAGAAATGGTTACCAAGGAGTCTTAGCTGTAAAGCACCTGTAATGTGAATGTTATACCCTTACCCTTTACTGATGGTGGTGTTATCAGGGCCACTGATTGCAGTGTGACATGCAATAAAGAGTGAAAAACACACAAGAAATACCAAATCCAAGAAATGAAATGAAAGACTGTTGTGGTTCTCTTCTATCTTTGCATTTATGTCTGTCTAAATGCCATGCATGTTTTTAACTTGGAGTTAGGACAGCAAGACAAAATAACATCTGAATTTCTGGCACTGACTGGGTGGAATGTGACATCTCTGGGCTACTTTTGTCTTGAAGGTAGAATACATGAAGAATATATGAAGGTAGCTCCTCAGAGAGCTCATGAGACAGGCAGCAGTGCTGCTTTTCTAGATTTAGAGGTCACTACGCCAGATTTTGTTCTATTATTTATTTATTCCATAATACTCACGTACATTTTCCATTTATTCTTATGGCGTAGATCAAAGCTAATCAATGTAGGAGCTAATAAGAACGGTGTTAGTTCCTAGCAGTTAAGTAGTTCATTAGTTTGCCCTTGTGGATTTGATTTATAAATCCATATAGCAAAATGCCCTCAGCCCAGCACATTCCTTTCCTCTACTGCATAACTAGGAGGACAATTTAATAAAAAGCAGAGCTGAGTGTGCATGACTTGCACATTACATACTTTTATTTTCTTGGCTCTGCTGAGACACAACTTTCTGCTCAGTCACAGGCTAAGAACATAATTTTAACAAAAATAAGTGAAACTCGACTCTGGTTTTTTATGTAAAAGTTACTGGAGGTCACAGAGGACATCTATGGACTACACTTATAGAAGGATGTCAAGGTACCAAGCCCAGCATGGGCTCACTTCTGCAGCAATGTCTCAGGCTTTCAGGGAGATGGGGGGTTCAGCCCACCCTGAGCTCCACACTAGCAGTACTTGAGCTAGGACTGAATCTACACAGGCAGAGTACAGACATACCCTTGGACACTCCGTGTCACCCCACAGACAGTCTCATTCTGCTGACAGGCACATGTCACAGCTACAGCTCAGCGGTGAGAGGGCAAACAGGTGCAGGACAAACCCAGGCTGCACCGTGCCCTGTCACAGCCATGCACATAGCTCCAGCCCAGGGGAAACCCGCACTTGAAATCATCATAAATCCTTTTGCTTTACCATAAAAAAGCATCACTGATACACAGACGTAACAGTACAAGGCACTGGATCTTAAAGATGCACATGGGAAAAGGATTCAGTTACACTACCAAATCATGCACTGTTTTTTCAAAATGTGGGTGTTCTGATGAGAAAAGGTGAATTTTTCTAGGGCCTGGAGCTTTTCGCAGTATACTGCCACTCATCCAGACCGTTAAAAGCTTCTGCTTGTCCAAAGGCCACCTCCAAATCAACACTTTTTTCTCCTTTCCTATTCAGATAAGGCAAGCCATGGAGACAGCTGGGATAGTAGAAAACCCACCACCAGCTTTCTAGTGGACCAAACTAATATTTACATAACAAACAATACAGCTGGTTTTAATAGTCTGGATCATAGGTTTACTTATCTCAAGCCTAAGAGTTGCTTGCTTAGTTTTGAGAAAAAGAATCACAGTTTCAGAATGAAGAAGTCATCTAGCTTCCCTTTTTGGATTAATTTTCCGACCCTGTTTAATATGTAAATGTGATTATTTTCTTTGTTTCACTTTGTGTGAACAAGTACATTATTCTGTATTTTTAGTATTTAGGGTATATTTGTACTTCACATTTGAGAGACTATTAGGAAGTCTGTAGTTTTGATAATTATAGAGTTCTGTTAGTTTTGAGACTGACATTTCAAAGTAATTAAATTATAAGGTTACAGTTATTAAAGATGTATTTGAAAAGACATAAAATTCAGCTCAGGCTTGGGAACCTCTGTTCTAAACACACCTCAACACCATCATTTGTTTGTTCAGCAGTTTAATCCCAGCCTCTATAAAATCATGCTGCCAAGCAGTACTGTAAATGTGCACGGCACTCTGAGACACATCAAAACAGGCTTTATGCCCTCATTTCCATTTCTAAGAGAGGCTACTGACCCACCTTTTCCACCTTAAATATAGCTCCATCATCACATATTTGCTGGTAACCTCAGTGAACCTCCAAAACTTTTTTTACAATGAGAACATACAGGTATATCCTAACCTACATTCAGTAATAAGCAACTTTATCCACAAAAAAGTGTGCTCCTTATCACTTGTCTAACTGCTCTCTAATGCAGCATACTTCTGTCATTGACTATGCTTCATCGTTAACAGCTGCACCTCAACCCCTTCCTGAAGGAATGTACACTGTATTCAGACATTAAACATTTTCCATAATGTACAGTTTCTGATACAGAGCTGATGAGGAGAGTTTGGAGATATTCAAATAAAACTGTACTTTTGGTAAATACTTGCTTTCCAGAAGAATTCTCAGTTTCTCAGTTTTCAAGTAAATGTACATAATAACTAGGGTGCTCTATATTTTCAAAATAACTCTTATTTTACCAGAGTTTTCTTGGGTAGGTAGACGGCCAAGACCAATTTATTTGCTCAAATAAGTTCTAAAAACATCCTATATGCTAACTTGCCATTACATAATCTGGTGCGAGCTACAGGAATACTAATGCTTTTGAGGTTTGCTGGTTTTCCTTCCAGTGGTGCAGTTAACTGCACTTTGTGGAAGAACACTTGAAAATGCAACTTGAATTGTCATCATCACATTGTAATGTGATGGTTCGGAGAATGAAATCCAAAGCCAAACCCAACTCCCTCCGCATACTCACTTTAAAACAAAACAGCTTTCAAGAATATGAGAATGAAGCACTGTATATGTGGCAAAGCAAGAGGACAGACCCAAGAGCCTCCCAGCTCGCTCCTACCTTTGCACTGGAAGTGGTGAGTTGGTGTTGTAAGCAGCAGCCTGTCCACCATGGTGTCCGGCCCGCTGCAGCGGGCTATCCCTGGCTCTTTGTACCCTGCCTTCACCCACTCGGAAAGCCAGCGGAGGTTGCAGTCACAGTGCAAAGGGTTGGTACCTAGAGCCCTAGTAGTGTAAAACAATTAACAGCAGTTATTTTGACTTGCAAGCAAGACAATATCCCTGATGTCATTCAGGCACATATTATTCTACGTTTTTACAAGAATGCTTTACTTGAAAATGTTGGAAAGATCTTCTGAGTATTTAGGAAGTTTTTTAGATTTATCTCCTCCACTTTTCCCACTCTTCTCCTTTCTTCCCATCATTAGTTAGGGAGGTTGTATAAATACCGAACAACCAATCACTTTTTCAAACAATAAATCACTTTTCCAAACAATTGTGCTTGAGCAATGTCACCGGACATATTGCTTTCTAAAAATTTATCACGCTGGTTTCTTTTATTTAAGTCTTTGGCCTTCAGGAGCATAATCTAACAGTGAATTGTGTAATTTAGTTTGGATCTGATGATCATGTTAATGCCTCCTCACCATGAAACATACACAGAGGATACCCCTAATTTTGAAACTGCAACCTGGTGTCTGAGCAGCTTGTTTATGGCTTTGAAAACACATTTGCTGGTTAACCCATCACTTGAGTTAGGTCATATGGTAGAATTAGATGCATTCACATAGTGTAATTATAATTCACAGAAATTTTCATTATTCAAGGAGATCTATCCAAAAGAAAACAAAACTTATTACCTTAAATTTAGGTGCTACCTTGGCTCATTTATACTATTTTTTCTGTTAAAGAAAGTGTCTTTACAGGCAATCAGCCAATTACAAAGTCCAGACTTCAGAAAACTCTGTTTTAAAATGATTTTTGACGGTGTGAAGAAATGCAGGTTGGAAGTCTAAATTTATTTTGCTGAAAGTAAATGTAAAGCTTTAGCTGTAAACCACCTGAATTGCCATGGGAAGAAAATTAACTAAATAAATATTAGCATACGGAAGAGATACTAAAGAAACCAGTAATTCAAATTTGGTTTTAGACTTTACTATTTCTGCATATGTTATAAACTATTTTAAGATGGCATTTTAAACTCAAGCTTCTTTCAAATAAAAACATATTAGACAGGATATTAAGATAGAAACCCCAGTAAATTTGTTGATAGATTTCTATTGGAGTGACTAATGAACCCACTGTGCCCTAGACAGATTCATAATGAGAGTTCATAGGTTCAAACCCTGTCTAGGGCTCATTCATCAAAATTAAATGTGTGGTACAGCACAGTATTAAAAAAAAGCCATCCATTCCTTCTGTAAATCCATTGCTTACAATGGAAAAAAACTACTGGGTTGACTTTTTGACCCTGTAACTGTGATCAACTGGCTCACTTGTCCAAGGTCAAACATAATCCAGCAGTGAAAGTTGGACCGAGAAATTAACTTTAGCGTTGAGTAACTACCATATATAAAAAGGGAGTGGGAGGACAATGGAAAGCTAGTAACCATGTTAATGAATTTTTGTAAACTACATTAGCTGCTGTATAGGCACTAGAAATGATTACCAATACCATTATTGTACAACTGCAGAAATTATCACATGTATCTTTCCGTTCTTTTGTTTGTGGTTTTGTTTTCGTTTTTTTCTTCATTTCTAGGAACTACAGTGAATTCTTGTGTTTTCATTCATGAGTTCTAACATACTGTCTCTACTTTTTTGCCCATTATAGCAAAGTATTTCCAGAAGGTAAAAATATCTTGTGCTGTAATAAAATACCACCACAAGCATTTTCAAAATGTTGTGCAGATATTTCAGTTCAGACCATTTTTTTTTTTTGAGGCAACTTAGAATAAAGTGAATTAAAATAACGCTAGCCATGATAATGTGGATAAACAGAGGAGGGGACAGCTTATTTTTATAGGTAACTAACATAAATCTGAGTAAAGATGAGATGATTTAACAGGATTAGGAATCTGAGCTGTTGATCGAAAATATATTTGACAGAAATACCTGTTGTGCCCAGCAATACTCTAGGGAGTCCCTGGAGGGCTGAGGAGTCAGTTTATGTGTGGGCAGTGTCTGGGAAACTGAGTCAGTTACAGAGTTGTGTGTAGCAGTGAACGGAGAGGGCAGCAAATTCAGGAACTGACTTGAGCAGTCTCGGTTCTACTCCAATGGATTTGGGGTTCTTTTGAAGTATTGATATATGTGATCCTTCAGTAGTGCTGTAACATTTTTATCATTGCCCTGGACTAAACGAGTTAGTAGAGTCATGGCTTAAATAGATGACTGTATGACGGAAGTAAATAAAGCAATACATAGTAAGCAAAACTAGTGTGTGTATACCACATACAAACCTTCCGCTGTCTTTAGTGAGGTATACGAGCTACACAGTTTGTCATCATAGTTACATTACAACAATCTGATGTTTACAATGCGAAGGAAATTTGGTGAACATTTTCTTGTAGGCTTTAAACAGTTATGGAAAAAGTGATTGAAGTAGCTAGATCTCAGTTTTGTTCTTCTTATTACAGACCAATTTAAAGCTATTGCAAAAGACTCAACTAAAATCAATAGTTTTGTCAATGCTACACAAATATTTCTTTGCCATTCTAGAGGTTAATTTGATACGCTCCCTCTTCCTCTCCCCCCCACCCCCTGCCAAACTCTACTGCTGCAGAAGGCTCAGGCTGATCATCCTGCTCAACACCTTGGTAGTATCGGCTTTCTCCAGACCTAATACCTATCCTACCCTTAGCCACACAGCTTGTAAATTTATCATAAAAGTTTGTTCTCCCATACATTAGAAGTTTGATAAGTAGCAAGCCTTGTATCATTTTCAAAATTATTCCAAGAGCATGCTTTCTCCTTGAAGATCTATATATCAGGAAGAGCTCAAAATGAATTTTTCATTATGTATGACTTTGTTTGAATAAGCATAGCTTTTTCTGGAATGTGAAGAGCAAAATCACTGTTGTTGCTAAAAGTTCCAGAATCCTCTCTAAGAAACTGGAAAGCACAATTGTACTGTAAAATTCAATTGTTCAACTGTGCAAATTACACCCCAGACAGGTCTTATTTATTTTATGGATCCTATTTATTACTGTTCATTTGAGCTTTGTGTATTTTACATTTCTGGCAGCACATATATCTAAACAGATAGACTGCAGTGATTGTATTGGGCCAAAGGGGTTTTTATCACTCCCTAAGGTGAACAGTTTACCCAGGAAAATTGTATCTGCACTTCATTTAAAGTAAACCCCGAGGAAAATCCAAACAAATGGGGCATGATATGTTTATCTCTTGAGTTCTAAAAATACCCTCAGAAGCCAGATTGCCAGTATGGAAGGTGCCACAGCACTTCCAAAAGGAGGTATGGGACTTCAGCTCAGTTAGACTTTTATTCCAAAACAACACACAAAATGACTATACTGGGAAAATGAAGAAGAAATAAATTTTGTGCAAAACGAATATTTTCTCTGACTTAGATACCAAGATGTAAGCTTGAAAGAGAGAAGGTTATTCCTCAGCTGAAGTTGAAATTGCCTAAGTCGCTCACATATGATTTCTGTCCCTACCCATCTGAGATATCTTTCTTTTTTATCGCCCAGACAGAAACGGGGACAGAAAGCTGTTACACAGAAATAAGCAGTCCAAGGACATATTTGCTGTCCAGAAAATATGTAAAATATGAACTGAACCTTGTGTTCAGGTAAGTATTCTGGAGGGCATGTGTAAGGTTGTAAAGAGAGAAAGTTAGGTATAAACCTTAGGTTAAATGCACACACATCTGTCTGTATGTCTCAATGTGTGTATACATCAACTCACATGCACAAGGGCAGCATCAGAGCAGAAAATATCCGTATCAGCTTGTGAAACTAGTCACTTCACAAAATGACCAAGACGCACAATCTTCTTATTACTTGAGGACAATAATCAAGAAACATGCTACACAAAATCACTTTTTCTTTACATTCATTGTCTAATAATGTGAAGTATCACACATTATCTCAGTGAAAAAACATTTTCTGTTCACTCTTTTGGCATCAAGTGTTTCACTTCAGGTTTATATTGTAACAACTGCAGTTATTTGTCTTCACAGTTCTTTCATCAACTTAATTGCATTTAAAAATATCCTGGATCTACACCAATACAACAATAATTTCCTGAAATGTCTGAAATGTGTAATAATTTTTGCAAATTATGGAATGAAGTATTAATGCTGTGAAATGACCAATTTCCATATGATTAAATATATATGTCTGAAGTAGTGATTCATCAACAAGTTCATATACTGACAACATTTCAGTATGCAAAACATATGACACTTATTAGGCAAAGAATTCACATTTGCTTAATATTTGCTTTTTGTGGGAGGTTTCCTGTCTCACTCTCAGACCATAACACACTCTGCATTTCACACAGACAATGCTGAAAAAAAGCCTCAAGCACAAAGTCCACAGAAGAGGAAACTGTCACAGTTGCTCATTTGGTTTTCCTTAAGAAAATATTTTGGTAACTAGTAACAACAGGTTCTAGTATTTTTTTATTTCCTTTGAAGAGATGCACTATGAATATCCAGAGCATAATATGGAAAGTGAGCAGGAAAACCAGAAAAGCCATACAAACTTAAATTTGTGATAATATTTACTGTCTTATAAATCTGAAGCCATCAATCAAACAGATGAGCTCAGACAGAAGTACTTACAGGTGGGACAGGGACACCAGGTCACTGAAAGAACCTTCAGGAACACTGGAAATATCATTTCCATGGAGTGTCCTAGAAGAAGAGAGAAGCACAGTATCATCAAACATCAAACCACAGCAGTTTATCTTCTTTCCACAAGTGAAAGAATTGGTGCTTAAGACAGACATTTAATTTTGCTTCTTTGGGAGTTTCTGCATGCTTCACAACTCATGAGCTTCCATGCTTTATTACTTCTACTTCTAGATGTTGGCATTTAAAATAATGATACAATCAGAATTGTTGGTGACTAATGTTTTAAATTAAAAAGGTGACATACTATTTATGCTGTTAAAAGTGTATTGATGACAAGCAGACTCGCACATATAGATGTATATTCCTTTATAGAATTCCATTAGCTGGAAACACAGAAAAAACAGAACAGGGAAAATAGGAACCGTGAAAGTTAAATTAAATATTGACTTTACAGAGATCCTAGGAGAGAACAAAGGTCCATGAGGGCATATATAGCTGCACTTTCACATTCTAGCTTCCCATTCAGTAGGAAATTCCCTTTACAGTAGGAAACACCTATTCGTGTGGTATTTTTAAAATCTGTTTCAGAAATACATTTATGCTACCAGGGAAAATGCTTGAAAATAGCTGGTATAGGGCATTATTCACCTGGCACAAAGAAACTAATGTTCTTCTAGCAGGGTTTTCAGGATCCTTGTGAAAGGGTTCTTCACTGTTTCCAGGACAATTTAAGCAGCCACTTTCTCTCTTCTCTAAGAAATACATTTATCTATTGTGTATTAGGTATGTGTTACATAGGCAAGCATAAATGGAAAGATTTTTCTTGCACCTTGTAGAGCACAATACTTGTATTCAAAGTGGCAGGCAGAAGAGTAAAAGATCATTATTTCTGATTACCTGTGGTTTTCATTGCAATTGCAACTGAAGGCCCTGCTACAAAGCAAGGCACCAGCACTAGAGGTTGTGACAGACAAATAGAGAGGAAGATCACTTCTTGCAGCACCAAGGCTATGATCAGACAGGAGAATATGCAGCAGCAAATGAGTGTGCGGGAGGGCACAGGATGCTACAGGTGACAACTGTATAAAAACTATCCAGAAAATGTACCAGAGAAGACACACCACTGTGTAAAGTTTTATTTCATAAATAAAATCAGCTATTCAGCTTCTGCATCCTCTGCCTCACTAGAAAATCATGTGGCAAAAAAAAGCACAGATAAAAATATTTATAGTTTATTCTAACTTTTCTTGTTTGCGTGTCACTGAATACTAGTTTGCTACTTCACATAGTAACAGACAGAAAGAATTTGTAAGAGCCAACAGGAGTTGATTCCACTGCATCTTACTAGCCGTTTCTTCAACAAAAGTTGGTAGAAAATGTGCAAAGGAAAAAGACATCAATATTTTAAAATTACATTTTCTTTTGCACTTCTCCCATGAGCTGGTTAAGTTATAGAAAACTGCTGTATTCTTTATATCCTCTTTCCCAGGTCCAGGAATTATTGTCAGTGCTCCAGATGTGGCAGAGGAGGGTGGAAAACAGAAACCTGCTGTGTGTCAGTTTTGTAGCAGCTCCTTCCCTCGAGTCATTTATTTTCCAATTTACCTGGTGATTTGCAGAACACAGCAATCACATCTTATTTTTCATTTCTGTGACTGTACAGATTCTCAAAATGGTGCACACTGAGTTTATTTAAAACAAACCAAACGTCTGGGGCCACAGAAATACACAACAGCTCCAGAGGAAAATGAAAGCATCTCTTTTTGCACCCTTTCTTCCCTAACACCACTATAAGCTTCACCAGGATCTACATGACGCCTTATAATTCCTAACAATTCTACCTTTACACACCCTTACACCAGCATACACACAGCAAGGAAAGCCTAACTTGCCAGGGGAAGATACACCTTTGTGCTGCCTCCTATGAGGCTGGCCCTACCGTGGGCTGTGAACTATCTGAGCATAAGCAATGTTACTACGATCACATTTCACAGCTGCTCACTGCAGCTGCAATTTCTATCTTATTGTACTGCAAAGTTTTTCTGCAGAGCATGAAATCACAAAAGCTACAGCAGAGTTATCCTGCTGGCATCTGTCTCCAGTTCCTGATGCCAGTATATTAAAAACTTCCTCTTCCAACATCCTGATTCTGAAATTTTCTTTTAATCATACCTAGATTTTGGCTATTAGTAATAATACTTGGCATATGTAAGGATGGATCTCCAAGCAATTAATCCAAACAGGAACAGGAAGGATATGAGCTCCCACACAGTAACTCCAGATAAAGCACTCACTAATTCTATACAGAATGACCAAATGACTGAGACATACCCCACAGCTATTAAATAAGTATTTTTGTTGGTATGAGGATGCAAGATCAGACCTGGTCAATAACTTGCCATCAAACGTTCCCTCCTTCAATGCAATGAGCATATTTAAATTAGCAGCCACTCATAATGACCTTAGATTCTGATCTTTTAAATTAATTAAAGACATGCAAGACTATTCTCTCTGAACTGACAGCAGAACTTGTATTTATCTTTATGTCATATCAGTTGTGTTTACACTTTGAAGAGATGCATTTCCTTTCTAGAAGTCTTGGAAACTTCTAAGAGAAGCTGGAGAATGAAAATGTCATTTGTTTGTAAGAAGGTAAAACCATCAAAAATAAAAAAGCATTTGGAATTAATGGCTTGACTACATATCTCAAACACTGAGGTATGTTTCCTGGACACAAATGCCTGCACCTTAATAAAAAAATCATGTCAGCAACATCATCACCCATGCAGCTAAAATGAAATGATGAATGCTAAAAAACTCAAAATCCATGACAATAAATAGTGGCAAGAGAATTCAACAGTGCAATAAAAATGTTTCTCCTCTTGGATCAACAACAGGAACACATTTTTATACCAACAATCCTTACAGGCAAATGGTCAAATAAAATCCTAAACATTTGGGCAGTTAAAGTACACACATTGATCATAGAATCATTTAGGTTGGAAAAGACCTTTGAGATCATCAAGTCCAGCCGTCAACCCAGGACTGCCAAGCCCATCACTAAACCATGTCCCTAAGTGCCACATACATGTCTTTTATAAACACTTCCAGAGATGGCTGTTCCACGACCTCTCTGAGCAGCCTGGTCCAGTGCCTGACCACCCTTTCCATGAAAAATTTGTTCCTAATATCCCATCTAAACCTCCCCTGGTGCAACTTGAGGCCGTTTCCTCTTGTCCTGTCACTTGTTACCTGGGCGCAGAGACCGACCCCCCTGCCTACAGCCCCTGTCAGGCAGCTGTGGGGAGCGATAAGGCCCCCCCGGAGCCTTCTCCAGACTAAACCCCCCCAGTTCCCCCCGCCGCCCCTCCCAGCACTTGTACCCCAGCCCCTTCCCCAGCCCCGTGCCCGGCTCTGGACATGCTCCAGCCCCTCCATGTCCCTCTGGCCGTGAGGGGCCCAAACCCGAACCCAGGGTTCGAGGGGCCAGCGGGATGTGACTCCATTCCCCACCGCTCTCCGGCCCGGCCGCCCAGCCAGCTTTGACCCCAGCGCAGAGCCCCCCGGGCAGCCATGAGCAGCCGGTGGCTGCAGGAGAGGCTGTGGGAGACGGTGTCAGAGGCTTCACTAAGGCCCAGGACACACCAGCCACAGCCTCTCCCTCGCCCACCAGGCCGGGCAGCTGCTCGTAGCAGGAGATTGGGTTTGTGTGTGATCTCCCTCGAAAGCGCAACTTCTAGGTATCTTCTTGTCTAAATGCTGTTAAACAGCAGAGATATGAATTTAACGTGACATGGGTCTCCTCTCAGAGCACAGAGTAACAAAACACTTGAATTCTTGGAACAAAAAAAAATTCTTCTACGTGTAATGTCACTAACTTTTTACTTCGTTTTCAGGTAAGGAAATGAATAAAACATACCCTTTTGGGCTGGGCTTTTTGGGTTGGTTTTTCTTTTACTAGCTGTTCCCAAGTCCAGCCTCCTAGCCTACTGTTTTATAACATTATGTTACTACAGATACAAAGGGGATGCTTTTTCAGTCAACAATGATCTACTCTGTAAAGGCAGAAATGTGGCTAAGAGCTTGGCTGAGCTTAGAGCCACCTCCCATCAAGCAAAAACACCTACAATGAACCCCCCAAAGGATGCCAAACCCTGCAGGAACCAATACAACCCAGGTGTCACAGGAAGACACCGTGTCACTGCTCAGTGCTCCTACGAATAGCACCTTTTACAGATTGACTGGGCAAATACAAGTAGTTGTTCTGCAACGAAAAAAAACAAAATCAAAACCCCACCAAAAAAAAAAAAAAAAAAAAAAAAGCCAAAGAATATTTCTGTCAGGTCAAATCAGTCCAGCATCCAACAATGAAAGTATATTGCACAACTTGGTTCCAAGGTTGTGCCTGAAGAGTATTAGTGTGAGTTTTATCATCACACATATGACTATGTCTGTGTGAGCTTTGAACTGTAGTAAATAGCAATCAGCTTTTAGTAAAACTAGACTATCTCATGTTAGTAGAACATTCTGTAGCTCATTTTAACTTTTTTTTTTCACAAACATAACACGGAAAATTTGTTTAGTGATCTAAGAAAGTATTTTTCTTTCTGGACTTTGCTTCTTAATTAAATCAGGACAAAATATCAGTAGTTACAATATCGTCACCAATAAAAATAATGTTAAAAATAATCAGTTCAGGCATACCAGAGAGTTCTAATATTTATAATTAATTTGTGTCAATCTCAGCTTTTTAACTTGTTTACATTTATCTTCTAAAAAAACCAAGCTTTGGACAAATAAACCCCCAAACCAAAAAAACCCCAACAAACCTACAATTTTTCACTGCAATAATTTTGGTGCAAAAAACTTCTGATATTGACTTTTGCTTATTAAAAAAAATCCTAAGGCTCTACATTGAAATTGCTCCCCAGCACACTTTGGCTGCCGTTATGAATAAGCCACGTGAAGACTGAGGATTAAAAGCCTGATTATGTAAACACTGATATATATTCAGGCGTAAACATAAACATGTTGACTGTGCAGTTTTCAGTTGGGCTTGTGCTGAAAAATGTAAGAGAGGGAGGACAGAACCAAGTATCTGTCAAGGATCAACTTCATCATACATCTATGATTATTCTGATTTTCAAATATGTATTTTATTTACTATAGAGGTAAAAAGTAAAGAAAACATAAGGAATTTGGCAGACACAAAAGCCTGTATGAGAAGGGTCTGCTACCTTCAAAGGCATGCACAGCCAAAGGTAATGAGACCTTTATATTCTTCCTATTTAGAAAAAACAAAACCCAACCCACAAGGAAATTGTTTTGCTGATGTTTTCTCTTTTAAACTCCCCAAAGAATATGGATAATAAATAACTGACAATAACAGATTGCACACTGTCACTTGGAAGCCATTTTCTCTCTGGAGAATTGATTTTTAATAACAACATAGATGACACGTGGCAAAAGTTGTAGCTGATACCAGAGTTTTGTGGGTCGTCATAAATCAAATCTATTTGGAGGCTTCCAAATGCATGAAGCAGAGGCAGAAATTCCCATTTAGGCTTCATGTCACTTGTGCTACTCTGTGCAAGACAGGAAAGGCTTCTCCCTTGAAGGAGAAAGTTTTTTTTTTTTTTTTATTTGATTAGCACATATTTTAAAAAGCCAAAAGATAATAGCTGTTATTAAAATACTGCTCTTTGTTTCTGTCTATACATGGCCTGTGAGAACAGAAGTGAGAAGACAAATTGTAGCTGTTGGAAAGAGTGAGGCATGGTATATCTACACTGCAATTCAGGGTAGAGAGTCCCAAACTAGCTTGAGTATCAGAAGCAGGCCAGAAGACAGCTCCATATGGAATAATTTAATTGGCCATGAAACAGAATATATTAATCCGTGGCAGAATTTCAGGACCCATGTAACAGCTCAAATGTGACCATCCTAGTGCACTAGAAATCACAGTCTCAAGCCAAACTTAGAACACCAAATTCAAATCATGTACCTTCCTTGGGTTTACTAATGAAAACTGGGAACCTAAAGCTGTCTTGTAAGGAGGTTGAAACCTAGATATCTATTTTACCATTAAACAACTGCGGAAGAGCTCAGAGAAACAGCATTGCCTTATTGCTTCTGCAGTTGCAATACTGCCCATGTCAACACCTTAATGCCACACTTGGGGAGTCAACACACAGCAACCACTTCACATACAGAAACTTCTGCATGTGAATGACACCTAAGTTTTTAAAAAAATAGAAATTACTCATAAGAAGTTTCAAAGCACTCAGGACATATTATTCAGCTCCTCTGTCCTGATCTTTTAGTGTTCAAAGCTCTTTCTCCTTCAGTGGACTGAACAATTGCATCACAGATAAGCTATTTAATTTATCTGCTTCCTGTTTACTGTGCCAGTAAGGATGACCCACTTGTGTTGCTGGGCCATGGGGAGGAAGATGGTTTCTCCACCTTGCCCTGACAGCTGCACATGGTGTCACATGTCCACACAAACAACTAAGCAAACTCAACTCAAGGTTTGGTTCTGATGGGACAGATGGGGAGTGAGGGACAGTAAACACAAGACTGAAGCAGGAAGCAGAAGGTGCTTAGGAAAAGCTGGGGTGGGGGTGGGCACTGCTTACTGCAAGGAACAGGCCCACAGCCCACACTCTGTGGCAATGTAAAGAAGATGACTTTCAGAAGAGTTTGTAAACAAATTGTTCAGTCCAGAATGCTGCTGAAAGCAGCTACACTGGAAATAAAGAGTGCAGAAAAGAATTTCCACAGAAAGAAATCACACATGGACATCTCTCAGTGTGCCACCATCTCAGCGTTACTGGCGCCCAGCCTCTGGCTTGACTTCCTCATTGTTTTAGTGTGGGGACTTCTAACTTCTCTCCAGATTGCATTCTTTCCTGTAAAAATTTGCTCACAAATCTAAATTAATAGAAAATATTATAAAAATACACAAGTTTTCAGTAAAGACGCTCTTGCTGAAGCATCCAGTGGGAACTTGCACTGTAAAATATTATCAAGTTTTTACAGACCAAGAGAAAAGTCCTTTATTGTGGGGCACCCAAACATTGTTCAAATAGAAGAGACAAGCAGACTCTATGCAGTCGCTCGGAGGCCTGTTTTCCTGATAGTTCTTGTCCCTGAACTATCAGAAAAGTCATTCATCCTGCAAGTATGTAATTGGTTCTTTTCAAAGTTTAGCGTTCACCTGCTCTAGTCATTACTGGACATATTGCACCTAAATACAAGTACATTGAAGCTAATTGTGTGAAAATATTTATGACTACTGGATCAAGTGAAAGCCATCTGCTCATTAAAAACCTCCCTGCCACCAACAGCATTCTAATAAGCTGCAACTCAGCTGCACTGAAGTGGTACTTACAGCACTCGAAGAGACCTGAGCCCATTGAACGCGTGGACTGGAATACACCGGAGTCTATTGTAACTCAAGATGCTGGGAGAAGAGAGAACAGTTACAACATTGTATTTTCTTTGATTATTTCACTACTATTTCAACCACACAGAAGCATGGTAAGCCACATTCTTAAGTAACAAGACATATACTAATTGTTCAACACCAAAGATGGTGCCTGGAAAGCAATCAAAACTGTTACCAAAACGTTGGACTACTTACAGTGTCGATAACTGAGTCATGTTGCTGAAGGTGTAATTGGCCAATACGCTTATGCTGTTGTTGCTCAAATCACTGAAGAAACACACAGATAAAATATAATTTATATGTAGGAATTGAGAAATGTGTTTTTTAAAAAAATAAATAATATCTGCAAAATGCTTGAATCAATTCAAAAGTCACATATGATCAATTGATATATTTTCTAATCAACTTTGAAAAAGCTCTAAAAGCAAAGCACATCAGACTCCCCTAAAAAGCTTCAGACTCAGAAATACTAAGGCATATTTCCAGCATACAGCATTAAAAAAAATAATCAGTGAATACAAGCAAAATTTTTGAAGAGTAAATTATTAAATAATACAAGCACAGCTGAATATTTACTGTACCAGCTTGCTTTGCAATATATTATAGGCATACCATTTCCATGTGCCCTTCACATTGACAGCTACTAGAAAAAAAATATGTAATTTTTCATTTTAAAAAAGTTTTTTAGGCTCAAACAGAACATTTGTTTTTGTTGTTGCCCTCCCTTGAAAAAAAAAATAATTAGGGATATTTCCAAATAAAACAGTCTCTTAAAACAGAGGATTCCAGTCTCCTGGTCCATGTTGGTTTTGTCTGTGGTTGTTCTGCCTATTTGACTTGAGTATCTACACAGCTGACTCAAACAGCATTTGAAAATTTCTGATAAATAGTTCAGCCAAGAAATTTTGCTCCTGCATACTTCAGGGAGCAACTTGCTGAACAGTCTAGTTGTGTCCCGATCTGTATGACTGTTCATAGCAGAAAAACAGCTATGCAAATTTTCATTGCCTTAGCATTATAAATACTGCCTCACCTAGAACAAATTAATGCAGCCTCCTCTGTTAATGACCTTTACAGGTTCACACAGATAAATCTGCCAAGCGAAACTGTAGCAGCCTGCAAGAGTTTAGTCCTTTTGCAGAGGCTGGAGGCTCCTGCAGAGGAAGGGTCTCTGGTGCTCTCAGTCACCTCGCTCTTTCTCCACTCTTTATGAACACTTACTGGCAGCAGTGGCCACTGTGAAATTCTTTCCAAATTCAAATTACATCAGGTTTTTCTGTTTTGTGGGTTCCACACCCCCCCAAATAGTAATTATTTATGTTCCGCCTACAACACAGTGCAGAAAGTCATGTGATTTTCTTGATATGAAACCACGTGTGTCTTACATCAGTGTCAGGTGTCTGAAGGTGGACAGCCCTTTCGGCACAGCAGTCAGATGGTTTCCTTCCAGGTATCTGAAAAAAGTCAGATTTGACAGTTACACAAACATGTTAACAAGAACTCCTGTCATTCAATCTGCACCATGAATGAGGAAAATATAAAGGCAGTCACTAAGGAAATTATTTTTGATTTATTGCTTTGAAACTATAACAGTTTGTCCTTTATAAGTGAAATATCCCAGATGCAAAGCATAACAGTAGCTTTTTTTTTTTTTTTTTTTTTGAAGGCTTGGGAGCAAATAAAGGATTTCTGGCCTACAGCAAACGGAAATGGCCATTTGGTTCTTCTATGACAGTAACTGAAGAAGGGGAGAAAAATTGTATGGCTTGTGCCCTGAACGTAAAGTTACCTGTAACAAGTTTCTATAAGAATGCTGAGTGCAGACTGACCTGTTTGAACAGTTTTTGTCTTGTGCATGTAAGTTCCTCATAGAGACAGAACTGGAAGAGGAGCTGCACCACCAGGTCTCTGTGTTGCAAAAAGTCTCACTTACTCCAGTGTCAACACAGACATCCATGACTTTGATGCCACACCCATTACAGCAATTCCTACCGTGGCATATATACCCTCCTTACCTTTCCTTTTCAAATTATGCTGGTACAGGAGGAAAATTAGGTACAAATCAAAGACCAAAGACCAAGTTATCTTTGAATACAGGCTCCTCCTACAAGCACTAAGTGTATTTAATAAAATAGCTTATGTTTCCAGGGTGGAAGTTTGAGACACCACTGAATATGTCTCTATTCAGACAGATGTACAGTAGGGCTAAAGTCTTTTGGGGTAATCCTGTGTCCTCACACAGGCATATAGTACCTGTATTTTTCAGTTTTTGTCCACTAAGGAACACGAACATTCAGTAAACCAAGTGAAAAATCCTGAACGAATATAATACCTTCCCAAAGTTTGCCTGGAAGAGAGCTTGGGTACTCAAGACTCCACAGCTATCTGTGGTAGCAATGGGATATGGGGATTTTCCCGCTTACTATAAAATGATAGAGACAGAGCTGGAATTCTTTCCCTTAACCTTGGGTTTTGGGTGAAACTGCATCCCTGGAAGATACAAGTCTGCAATGGAATCTGACCACTGTGGTGCCACAACACTGTCAAAGTAATCCTCCAGACATCTGCCAGAAACCATATCCACCTAGGACACAAATCCAACCTCCTCAGAAAGTACTGTGTAGGAGGAAGGCACTCCTCCCTCCACAGGTGAGGATAAAGTGTGAAATGGTATTTTCCTTCCTTACAAGATATTTTGGGGGATTTTTCCTAAGGTAGACATGGGCAAATGCAATCGACGTGGTGTGTTTTGGAAGATAATCAAGCACATCCAGAAAATGCAGCCCACAGACACCAGAACACTTAATGCACTGCCTCTACTACTGAAAATATAATCTGATAATAATTTTAAGAATTTTTATTCCACACATACAATTGCCTTTTCTTTGGCAACAGACCTCCTTATTCTGCATTTACTATAGCAAACAACAACAATAATAGATTGTTACTGTGTTGCATGTTCCCCCTCTGCATTAACTGTAACAACACAGAGATACTTGTGTAAACTAAATCCAAGAAAATTTTCACACAAACTTTATTTTTACATTATTTAAAAATAAAATCTGTAAACACTAACAGAATTTCTTACATAATACATTTTAAAACCAACACATTTTTTTCCCCCTCTTCTATTTCAGCACAATGCCCTCTCACCATTTTCTGCTGCTTCAGCTCTCTTTTCAACTAGATTACTCCAACTAACTACCCCAGCCTCATGGTAACCCATTCTGCCTGTGCACAGGATCCCATCAAGGCAGAGTTACTTAGCATGCGTTGGAGCTGACCCAGCTGCTGCTAGGATAAGGTTGGACAAGTGGGACTACAGGCTTTTGAATTTTTAACCAAAAGAAAAATCCTTCCCTAATGAAAAAAACCCAAACTATTGAACAAATTAATCTCTCCATTCACAAAGATCACAAGCATCGAGTGCCAGTGTTGCACAGTAAACAGTCAGCCCTTGCAAAGTAGTGGCAGCTGCTCTGCTGATGCAGATTATCACAAACCAGAGTACAGGTTAGTTACACTGCATTTACACCTCCCATGGATATTCATACTCAGCAAGTGTAAAGTCACTTGCTTCATTTTGACTAAATTTGTTATAAATTATTTTGAAAATGGAGGTCCTTAGCAAATTCACACCATAAATTGTTACGCAGAAGACCCTCAGAATTCAACCACATATGTTACTATTTAAACAGGGCAAATCATGTCTCATTTCCCCAGACATGGTCTGCTATGGGTGCAACAGGCCACTGGGAGCCTGCGCCTTCTTTTTCATCCCAGAAAGTCACAAATCTTAAACCCGTGCATAAGGGTAGGTTAAGGTTCCAGTCTTTATTCCAAATGTAAAATCCAAAGGATTTTCAAAGGAAATCAAATTCAGGTCATGTATTATGCATTTGGAAGCTATATATGATTTTCCTTTAGGAAAGGAGACTCAACTCTTGCAATGTGTTGAAATCTTCAGAAATACATTTTGAGGGTATTCTCTTGTTGATCTCAGTATGAAGCAGCCTGAAATTTGAACAAACTGATGATGGCTAGCCAAGGTTTTTCTCCCCTGTTTTGCTTTCTGGTGCAATCAAAAGTCAAAGGTGCACATTTTAATCCAGTGCTTCATTATTCAGCCTAACATAGACATGCAGACCCCTGGGGTTAAACTCCTACAGAAGATCCGCTTTAAATAGCTTTGGATTTGTACTGCAAGCTATTTGATGGTTATATAAATGTGCTAGCAGAAAGCTGCAGTACTTACACCAGTGGTATAACTTCTGAACAAACAGAATTTTACACTGAAAAATTACTGATTACATACTTTTCATCCATGCCCAAGAACAATTCACCACTGTTAAACCTTTCACCACATTATACAAAGAACAGCAGTATTTTCTAAGCAAAAGGCATTCATTTCAAAAGCACATTTAGCTGCAATGATTTTGAAATAACTAGAGCTTTTAGGGTGTAAGAGCATGCCAAGAATCAGGAGGAACTGAGGTGCAATATTTGGAGAAACCAGTTGCTGCAGGTGAACTGTTGCCCACTGCGGGCCAGGCCTCTGTCAGAGCAAGGAGGGGACGCGGGGACAGCAGCTCTGCACCTTGCTGGGCTGAAGATGACATATGGGGGCTGCAAGAGGGCTGGAAACCAGACAGAGTGAATGAAAGAATTCATGAGGGTGAAGGGGCAGAGCCCAATTACAAAACTCTGTGTATTTATGTATAAGCATACATAAATAAAAAAAACATGGGTGAAGCTACAGACCCCCTGCCCAAACAAAACAAGCCATAAACAGAATGATGTGGAGGGAATATTGTACTTTTAATTCTTTTCAAACCTTAGCCAAAGGAAGATGATGTACATGGCATCTGGTATGCAAAGAAATTCTGGCATGAATGAAAAAAATGTATGTCTAATTTTAATGTTCAGAGTCAAGTTATTAATATACAGACAGAGTCAAGAGTGGGTGTCAGCTGCCTTAACATAGATACACTGACTAGTATCCAAAACAACCACATTTGCTTCCTAAAATCTCTAGACTCTGTATTTTAAGTATCAAATTTGAAATTGGTTTTTGCTCCATGAACACTGCTGGGAATCCTGAAGTCTCAACAATGACTTGTAAGCAACAAGCAATCACCAGAGCCAAAACTGAACAAAAACCCCAAACCCATGTGTTCATGTTCTCATAAAATGCCACCAAATGCCTACCAGGAAAGGCTTCTTCTAGAACATGACTGAATGCTGCAGACAGGTAGCTGTTTGGCCAGGATGGCTGGCGCTGCGGGCCATGGCCATGCCTTGCTCCATGCCTGCACCAACCACGCCCGCTCTTGGAGCCCAGTGCCTGCAGCAGCCCTGGGGCTCATCCAGCACCTTCCACACACACTAACATCACACATAAAAAATTTAAAACTATGCATAAAAGATGACAGCTGTTCCTTTTCCAACTTGTCTATTTTTATACTGAAACCACTTGGATTGGAAGTGATATAACCAGCACAAGGTGCCAAAGCATCATGTAACGATTTGAATCACTTGGAACCTTTTTTGTACTGAAATGTCTATTCAGCCATAAAGTCAAGCTCACAGCAGCAATCTGTGCTAAGAGAAGAAATTGGAGAGAGAAATCAGTTCTTAGGCAGTAATTGAAAAGGCACAAAGCCCTTCCTTTATTTCTTTAAATACTTCATCTAGAATGTTACATTACAAAAAAAAAAAAAAATAGAATATACTTGACAATTTTATGCAGGTCTAAATTAAGTTATAGTCTAAACTTCTTAATGCAGATACCCAACATCCTAAAATTTTGAGGCAAGTTTCATTTCCTAAAAATGGTGGTCTAGAAGAGAACTGAACAGTGACAGATGAAACATCCACAAAATGTGAATTTTAAGAGCTTCAATTACAGTTTCTTGAGAAGAAACAATATTCAACTATGTATCTAGATACAAATCTGGTTCTTGAACTTTCTTAAGTTTTGGCAGATTTGGACTCTGGATTTTGCTGCATTTGTATGCACGACAACAACCTGCAGGTTTGATGCACAGGACCATGGCTGTGTTTGAGAGAAAAGTGAAGGCCCTAAAGTTAAACTTACCTTTAGTCTCTATTAGTGCTGAAGTCGCCTTTCCAATATGTACTCAAATGTCATCAGTCACAGAACACATTCTTTGATAGTATTGATACCATTTACTTTTTCTAAACCATCAGATTTGAAACACAGATCAGCTGTAACTAAAATAGCCTTCTACAGAACTACCCATTCTCTCAACGGGAGGATCTATTTTCTCAATGGGAGAATTCTCTGCGGTGAATTAAGCAGGCTGTAAAACCTTTTATGATATAGGACCGTGTAAGCCTAAGCTTTGATCCAAACTGTTTCTCTCCTTTATTATGAAACAAAAATTCACTGAAGTCTGTGTTAACGGTCAATGTGTAAAATAGCGCAGATTGCCAGAGAAGCCAAAGCACTTCCATACTCAACCAGATGATTTCCATCAGATACCTCACTTCAGTTATCCCTTTGATCAACAGCAATACAGGCATACTGAAAAATGCAACTAAATTCTTACAGTATTCTACATGTATCATAACTAACTGCTTAGAGCATATTTATCGCAACAATTTGCACGGCCCAGGTATGAGCCACCATTTTTTGTCACAAGTCAAGAGAAATCAAAAGTGCCTTTGAAGACGGATAGGAGGGTTGAGATTGGTGGTAAATACCTCCAAGCAAATGTGGCAGCAAACGTATGGGAGGCAACTGTCAAAATCATCTCGGCAACTGGACATTCAGCTGAATGAAGGTGCCATGCTAAGGCTGAGGAAGAAACAGGCAGCAAGCTAGGGGGGGGGAACAAAGAGCTACAAGTTCAGTGGGATCCCTCTGCTAGTAAGCAGGTCAGCTGCTTGTGGAAACCATTGTGCCAAGTTCTGAATGAGCTTGCAGGCTAAACGAACCTAACACTCAGAACAAAAAACACAAATGGGAGAGAGAAAGTCTGTGAGGAGAGAAAGAGAAATGGCAAAAGTAATGCAAATATTAATATATATATTAATACAAATGGAAGAAAATAATCACTAACAGTGATGTATGGATGCAGGTTTTCCCATCAGTGCTATCATATAGCTCAGTGTCATGACATTTGGAGTCTAGAGATGACGTGATTAGTACATATTTATTCTAAAATACACCATGCTCATTATGTTACAGCTTATGCACACGCCATCCACATAATTGCCTCCAGTGTTTTTCCCCAGTGCAAAATATTATTTGCTGTAGGTCCATAAAAGCAGCTGGATGCTGTCAGATAAGACTTTATTAGAAATAGACTCTGGTTTTGTGAAAAAAAAAAGAAAAAAACTAGTGTTCACACACTGAGATAATATGCAAAAGGAAAAAGAGCATGGGAAACTTAGTACTTAGTTCAAACAGATTTGGGGGTGGGTGGGGGGAAAGAAGAAGAAAAGGAAAGCCTAAAACACTAAACAGCAGCAAGGCTAAGTTCCAAACTAGCTCACTGCATGAACATTTTACTTCTGAACATCTGGATGAGAAAATTGTGTACGTTCAAAAAACCCAAGGCTTCTCTTTGGAACAAGCAAACAGTAGGAAAAAAAGTAGGGAGTACGTAAATATACAGCAAAGGAATTTGCAAGAAACAGCATAATATTTCCATGTTCCCAAGAAGCTGAAAGAAGGCTTGCCCATGATGATGGGGTTTTGTGAAGGAATAGCTGAGAAACAGAAATTTGTTGCATCATCATCCTTCTTAAAAAGCCAGGAGACTTAGTGATCTTTTCAACTCTATTTTAGATGGAAGCCTTCCCTGCCAAGGTAATCCCTCCTCCCAGGGGTGGTACAAACCAAACACAAGGATGTCTCCTGTCATTCCAGCCTCTAAATAAGAAGGAGATAATGGCTTTCACATGTTTTGTGTATATACACATCCAAAACAGAAACTCATGAAGAAAGTTGGAAGGAGCGAGCTTATGTCTCCAGTCCACCATGCAATAAAACATTGCTGGTGATCTTTTTTTGCTGACCTCAGGTACAGTGAAATTCGACCCAGCAAAGGGTAACATTTTCCCTATGTGCCTGTGCAAGATGTATGTTCATTTTTGCACATTGCTATTTAATACCTGTTACAATGAAAGAATTCCTGGTTTAAGACTACTTTAAGACCTCTAAAAGAATTTAAAAGAACTTCTGTGAAGGTTATATTCAGCTGTAACATATTGGTTTATCTAGATACATGGCAGTTATTTTTCTTAAACCATATTGTATAAAAACACACTGCAGTTCAATAAAAAGCACTGCAGCTAACATGCCTTGTAAATTAATATATCAATAATAGAAGTTTATAAATGTCAGACCGGTGCATTTTTAAAAATGCCACTAAAATGCTCCCCCGTATCATATCACCGTTCAGGCATCCCTGAGGGAGGGAGCTGTGGGCTGCCAGGACAAGGGGCTCTTTATGCCCTTGTCCTCTCCTTGGCATGACCTCCATCCTTGGCGACTGTGGCTTTGTGCAAGTGCCTGGCAGGAGCACGGACACCCCCGCATGCTGCCGAGAGGTCTCTGACATGAGTGTGGAAGGAGAGAAAGGCAGCATGGGTTGCGGTAACACAGGGAAAGGGTTTTTAATGTATTTGAGCTCCTGTGACTGTGGTAGCAGTGAGGAAGGTGAAGGCACCCCTGCCCTGGCAAGTGCTGCGGCCCTCTCTAGCCAAGCAAAAGCCGTGGTATCTTCTGCAGCAGATAACTTACGCACTCTCTGGTTTCAAGTGCTACACAGGTATCAACTCCTGCCACAGAAAGAAAACAGCTTTAGGAAGATACTCCAGCCTTAGGACATAGTTCAAGGGATCCAGGATCGTCCAAGGAAAATGGGGGTATTTTGGTGTGAGGAGTACAAACAGATTGAACAAGATAAATCTTTTTCACCCTGTGCCCAGAAAGCTATGGGGTTCTCCCTGCCAAGTTTCACCTGTCCTCAAAATGAGGCATGAGGTGGGGTTCCACAGGAGATGCTGTTTACCACAGCAGCAAGGACAATTCTCAAATCCAGAACAATAAAAATACTTAAGTTCACATGAGCAGCTTGGGACCCAGATGATATAGTCCTTTCTAGATTACAGGCAACATCTTTATCTTAATTGGGAAGCAGAAGGAAAACAAGTATGATTGATAAGATTTATGTATGTATTTATTTATTGACACAGTTTCCACAAAAGTGAAATTTTTAGCTTCAGTACCTGCAGCTCATCTTTTGGTATCGATTAAAATAAGGAGCTCAGTATATGTTGGTTAAGAGGAGAGTGAGATCAGGATTGAATTTTGAGACAGCTGGGACAGATTCAAGGTTATATTTGCAGAACATGAAATATTCAGAGCCAGCCAGCCCATGGCTGACTCTGTTCTGCTGACACATTTCTGGATTGAAAGCAGAAAGCCGAAGTAGAGGCTTGCACAGCCAAGAGGCTCCTACTGAAGAAGACAGTCACGTAAACTCCTATGAACTCAAACTGCTCAATTCCAGGCTATTGCCTCATTTGCCAAGAAATAGCTTAAGAAATATAGCAGTTTTCAAGAATGTGAGATTAGTTTCACTCTTTTTGTGAAAGTTATGTCGTCAGTGTATCAGATAGTATCAGTAAAACTCAATATGCAAAATTCAAACATAAGAATTCCTTAGTGTGGCAGTGGAAATCAAAGTAACATCTGTGATATCTTATTGTCAGCAAGACACATTTGAATGCAATGAAACCTGAACAAGAACAGAGCAGAAATCACCTTGCAGACTTTTTATCACTGATAGCAATATATAAGGGAGTAAAGGCCAGGACTCGGCTTTTAATTCAAACCACTATTATCCATGCTCTGGTCAACAGCATTTCAAGGATGCATTCACTAATGCAAAATTTCCATGTTAATTTAAGTTACCACATGTGCTTTCAGTACACTCCTCATTCAGCAACAAAGTCTTGGTTTTGACTACAACACTGGTAAAAACAGTGAAAACTCCTTTCTCCCCCTGTGAAGGGTGTAAAGCACAGCTAAAACCAGGACAGGTGTGTATCTCATTCATTAGCTGCCTTGTTACTAAACAGTAAAAATAGTACTAGATACTAAAAAATAGCAGAATCAGATTTTAGTTCATTACAAAATTCACTGAACATACCAACTAACTCAACCAATTACTTTCACATAGAGATGTTGATGAGATTGTAATAAGTTTCAGTAACAACTCACCTGGGATAGATTTGAATAAAGACCTAAAGGGGAAAAGCTCAGTATTTCTACTGCCAACTGTTTAAGCCAAACAGTTCCACCAGTGTATTTTATTTCCTTGGAAAGAACCAAAATCCAGTATAAAGTCATAGCGAGGGGTAGATGGAAAGACAACTAGAAAGATGGTTCTCAAGTAGGATGAATTTACTTTACAATTTAATCTAATTATCTGTTATTTTAGCCATTTCATGAGGTTTGGAGAAAAGAATTCACTGTTTGCTTCCACCACTGGCTTTCTTTTTCTTTTTTTTTAATCTCCTCCGAGGATAATTAGCTCACAGCTGTGTAAGTCAGGAACATATTTTCATCATCCTTTCAAACTGCCTGTTGTGAGCTTAGGCTTCTCAGAAGCACTATAGGATTATTTGATACTAATATATGCATTTGTTCCCTACACACAGAATTAATGGGTACAAGGATAGATAAACTCTGTTCCCATTACAGAACAATGTATTCAGTCAAGGGAAAAATAAATATAAAAATAACAGTCAAAACATATGGAAAGCACCAAAGCACAAAACACCAGTCACTAAACTCAAAGGCAAAACCCCCAAGGACCTACAAAGCTCCACTATGATGTAATTTCATGAACTTCTCATGAAAGGAGCTATGTAAAAGGTAACTCACAGCTCAGTCACGTCTTTGGGAATTCCTTTGGGCAATATCCGCAGCCCTTTGTTGCTGCAACGTACCACCGAGTCCACACAGGTACACTGGGAAGGACAAGGAGGTGAAAGCAAGCAGCTGCTTTCATCATTACCTGCAGAGGGAGAGGAATGGAGTAAGGAAGTCAGCTTTACAGCCCAAAGTCACACACTTTGAAGATAACTGCTTACAAGGACTAAGGAGAGACATCCCTGAATCCATGGTAACCACCAAAATATTCTAAAGTAGATCCAGTGTTCTAGATCAACCTGCCTTCATACAGGTTCTTTAGGCAATATGAACAACAGTTCAAAACCTGAAGAGCAATATTTTTAAATAAATATTTTTTCTTAGGAGTATCTACTTCTCTGTAATTTTGCAAATTACAGTAAAATTAGTTATGTGAATCCCAAACACTCCCCCACCCCTACTGTACCAGCTGAAACAGAGAACTTGACCAGAATACTGCCCTTAAATTCACCTAGACAGATGATATTCACTATCCACTCTGCTTTAGGAAGATTTTTTTTTTTTATTATTCAGTTTTTAGATGTTATTTTTTTACTTTTTTTAAGTCAGCCTGGCACTTCATTTATCATCTCAATTGTAAAACCTCATTGTTTTTGACAAGGATAACCAGGCATACAACAAAGAGAACAGCATACTTTTAACTGCTGATGATCCATCTGTGCACACATAAAAATATCTACTTTCTCCAAAAACGGTTTCAAAAGTCCATAAACAGCAGATTAAATACTGTAATTGAAGAACAATAGGGTTTCTGCGCAAGGAACCAAACTCTTTGAAGTTAAGAACATTAAAGCATGTATTTTCCCCAAAAGCAACAGGCTTTGTAAAACATCAGGCAAATGCATGCTATAGTCTCATGATGCATATGAAAGGAGATACTTAATGGCACATTCTCTAGATGACAGTGAGAGGAACCACGCAAGTGTTTGTGAGTGCAGGCAGCCTGAGTTCACCAGCACGGAGACACAGTGCTGCAATCCAAGAGCACACAGTCAGCTGTCATTATGTGCCTCATTTTTATTTTTTCTGAACTGATGCAAGGACTAATTGAGACAGATCTGTTGCTTTCTTCTCTCTGCTGGATGTACCCATGAGCATTGAGACTAAAGAATAAGACTGGAAATCCTGGTACAAGATAACAAAAGTACCCATAAATGTATGGGTAGGGAATAATTTATATTCAAAGGGATGGAGAAGCACAACCAGCCAACAGAAGAACACCGAAGGGGGTTGTTCTTTTTTTTTTTCCTCTCCAGCTGACCTTAATGACTGGAAATAAAATTCAAAAAATTTCATAATCCTCCAGAAAAGCACGTTTCTTCAGCATATTCAATTTTCCTGTGCTGTGTTTTACACCCTGCCACCATCTACCTTCCATTCACCACAGTTGTCTCAGTGACTATGATAGAGAAAGCTCCCAAGCATGGAATGTCATTTTGTGGACCAGAAGTTTATTTTTTCCTCCCAAACTAAAAGCGAATTATTCTTTAATGACTAAACTTGGGTCTCTTGAGCTCTGAGCCCAAGCACCTGGGCCTTTTGCCAGATTGCTTGACTAGAATAGGAACAAATTTCTACTCCAAGTAGGAAACTTCTATCACTCTTAAGGTCTCTTTAGAGCTATGACTAACTGCAGCTCCAGCATATCTGGTCTTAACAGGCAATCACAGCCTACAAGTCAAGTTAGCAGTGGATTCATCAGTCAATTTTTATCCTTACTATTTTCTCTAAAATGTGCTTGATCAGAAGACAAAGAACTACCTGAAGAATAAAAGAGATGTCAGGATTATATTTTTTAAACCTATATGGACCCAGCAAAGCATTAAGCATCACTGAGACGTTTCAAATAATATCTAAGGTTTTTTTATTCCCCTGTATTCACACCTATTATTGGTGAAACTAGACAGTATCCAAAACTAAAAGACCTGCCGAGCAAGCACCATTCCCACTGGCTTCAGAGTGATACCTAAGTGTATAAATAAGGAAGTGGGAGGAAGGGCCGGGATTATACTAGGATTATACAAAGCAGAGCATTTGTCTGTAATAAATTCATTCTTATATTTAGGTGAAGACAGTAGAAATTCAGAAACTGGAAATCAAGAATAAAAATAAACTCCTGTTAGGGAACAATGATGTTCAACTCTAGATGGCTCTTCCTCATCACTAAGCTGAAACATTTACATGGAGTATTGCTTGATAGGAAGGGAGGCTCTCACAGAGGTGCCAACATCATCATAAATCCCAAACTGAATTGGATTGTCTTACCATCACAGGTGAAGTCCTGGATATCTACATCTTGGATTGGAATATCCTTTAAGAAAAAGGGTTTCAAGCAGCGTGGATTTCCACTGACAATTCTTTTCTTCCTCAACCATTTTCCCAACCAGGCCAAATGGCAGTTACAATTAAAGGAGTTAGCCAGCAAATTGCTGAAACAAAACAAGACATAATCGCATCAAACATGAACATAAAGAAATACTTAAATAACTACAGAAATATGCTGGGTTCCAAGTCCAAGCCCTTTCCTACCATCTGTTTCAGCATGATCCTCCTCTGTTATACAGATCAGGGAAGTTCTATGCAGGTTTTGTACTAGGACTAGGGTTGCAATTAAAATATATATATGCACATGTATATATGTATAAGATTATAAACCAAAGTACTTACTGCTACAGCTATTATTTAAACATACTTACATGACTACCAGGGCTGTATTTGTAGTGGATTTCAACCCAAGCTACAGCTCACACCCAAGTCTAAACTCACCTCACACACTGCACTCACATATGCACGATCTTCAACGTGATTACTTCAGGCAATGCCATGGAAAAGTTTCGCACTGCTAGCCCTTCGCACAGACCTGCGTGTAACACCCACTACGTGTAGCCAAGCTGGCTTAGCACGAAAAAACCCAAAGCTTTTTTCTGGAGTCCTGTACTGAAATGCCTATCCATAATTTGTGTGAAACCTTATGACTAAACTTCAGATGAAGGAAAGAGGCTGATATCCCTGGTAAAAACCAAGGCTGACTATCCTATGTACAAAGACAGGGAGAATCAATAGCTTCAGTCTGAGGTTCCCTCACTGAAGAAAAACGAGCTGTCAGGGCCCCCCGTATGGAAAATGAAGTATCTAAACTAACACTGATGGAATTCTCACATCATATGTGAGTATGTCTGAGAGTCTGGTAGCACAGAAAAAAAGATAATGAGATTTCTTGAAAGCATAGTGTATCTTAAAGACAAAAAAATTCAGGCCTTAAAGAATCAGGCACTTCAAATGTAGGTATAGTTGCTGAAGTCCTTGTAAGTCTTCACTTGCAACACGCTTTTACAAACCTAAAGAAGTAGTCAAAATCACCTTAGGTTTTCAGCCAAGCAACTCCTCCAGAAAACACTACTGAAGACTAAAACATATGGCACAGTTGAGGTGTTGCAGCAGGAAAACAAACCCAAACCAATTCCTCAATTATATAGGTTCTAGGCCAACATCACATACCCACAATATGATTTACAGCTGCTCTCTGCATTGTAAAAAAACCCCATACTTCAATCACTGCACTACCCTGGAGCTCTGAGTGTGTAATTACATGTAGATCTAGCACAGGCTGTTGTACATTCTGTAGGAGGAGAAAACTCAGTATAACGTTCAATAATAAAAACAACCTATTTCATGTTGTCTAGGACTCAAAGGCAAGGCTAACTTGCTGTATAAAGGTGAGTAAACAAACAGGTTACATAGGAGCTTTCAGACAGAACGTGCAGAAAAGCACTGACAGCATTATTCTAATTCTAGTTAATATCCTTCTGAAGCGTTTTCCATTTTCTTTAATCCATAATGAGACCACATGCAGGATGCCTTGTATATTTTCCATACTGACATACTTTGGCATGAACATAGTGTTTAAACCAAATGTTTAAACCTCCAACGCTAAGTGAACCAATGCTTCAAAGGCCATTTGTTCCACTGACGGAAGAGGGTGAGATCATATTCACAGAACAACTTCCGTGACACAAATCCTTAGAATGAAATAATCCACAATTGGAAACAAACAGCAGGTGTATATAATCAGGTTTCTGGAAAAAAAGTGGCTCTGAATATAAAGAACATTTTGCACATCTAGAAAGCATCTTACTGGGACATATAAAAAGAACTTTCAGAAACATTTAAACGTTCAGTCTACAAAATGCTCCCATCAAAATAGTAATTATCCCTTCCTACAGGGGAGAGGTTGCTTTGACTTAATGTGCTACTGCTCACCAGCTGAGCAGCAGTAACTATCCACAAACGCCCATTTACTTCTGGGCAAACAGGTTAACATATGGCCTAAAATGTATTAAATCCCTGGATTATGATTTTTTTCTTAAGAACTAAAAAAGAAATAAGTTGTTACATACAAAATTAATAGAGAGAAAAAAAATCTACTGTTTGTTCAAATAACTCTGTGTAAAAAAGGACAAATTTACCTTGTCACACATTATACACCTGCTCCTGACACTGTATCAACACCTAAATTTTATCCTTTCTCCAACTTCAGAGCAGTGATTTTTTGCTTTAATGTAGTATGAAGTTCATACATGTCCCTACATATGTGTTCTTTCCACAGCAAGACTGTGATACAGCTTTTGGGAAAAAATGTGAGATCAAGGCTCTCTATAAAGTATCACATCAGACAAGAAATTCCCTACTTTACTTGAAAAGCAACTGTAGGTCTGGGAAGGCAAATTATTTGCAAAAGCTTCATTCTGGAATCTGGCTATTCAAGTGGAGTTCTCAAATCACAAACAGCAATGTTGGGCAGCCAAATAAAAATTCATAATTAGTAATCAGAGTTCTCACACATAAGATTGTGATTTAACCACTCAAACAGAAACAAAGGAATCAAGCTTTTAGCAAAGATGTCGTATTAACATTAAACTCAGAAGTGTTTACTCAAGGACATAGACATGTTTTCAAAATCAAAAGGGAATAGAAGTCTTGAGGAATGAAGTATGTATATCCTACTACAAACGCTTCTTAAAAATTGCAAAGAAGCCATAGAATATTAACTATTAGAATGGATTCTAGTGGCCTGTTGGAAAAACATGCTGAAACACATCTGGATATTGTTGAAATTAGGTTGAAAATATATCCTGGAATTCAGGTTAAAGCTATACTAGAATAGCTCCATGTCATTCTGATGAACCAGTTATCATTCTGGCATTAGCTCCATGCAGCTATTGTAGTAATAATTCATGGGAAATCAGTTCTGCTTGCAAATACACCCACTTGACTGTGTAAGGACTGCAACACATGACTGAATTCTCTGTATGCAGAAGTGCACTTCAAATTAGGATGCTACAGTACCTAGTTTGACTAGTAACAAATAAGAAACTGCTATTTTTTTACCAATAACTTACAAACTAGATGTTCTTCCCCTTCTGAAAACCATTAGGGCATTATTTTCAGAGCTGTCTGTGTTTCGATAATATCAATGAGGCTGACTCAGAGTAATACCAAAAGCAGCAATATTTTTTAATGCCGTAAATATGCCAAGATGAAAACTGAAACCTTAAACTTTGTATGAATTTCTGGCTCATATTAATAGATGTAAAAATAAGTAATTACAATACCCGATTAACTCACAAAGTGTGGGCTGAACAGGAAAAGCAGTCATACTATCTATCTTCAGTAGTGTTGTCATATAATATATCCACCTACAATGGAGTACTGCTAGGAAATTAACACATCTGAATTTTGCATTTATATGCAAAATACCACTATGGCCTTAAACCAATGTCTAAGGAAGTCAAAAGCACACCTTCTCCTGTCTGCAGGTCAAGCACAGAATGAAAATGTGTCACATCACAAACTTTTTCATCAAGACACAGCTAGGAACCTGCCATGACCAACATGATTATAAGTCAGTGCCAAAGCAATGCATTTTAATTAGCAGCAGCTTTAACTGCTGTTGTTAGATCCACAGCAGAAAAAAAAAAAGGAAAATGGGCCTTCTGACAAAATGTGACAAAGATGCTTCTATGCAAACAAGGTAGGGACTTTACAGACTGATTCAGAGAGTCACAGCTTTTAAGGGATCCATGGAAGGAGACAAATGTGTGAGAAGCAGGCAGGCATTGCTTGCAGCACAATAAGAACAAGCTTTCAGCGACTACCACTCTCTTTGACCAGTGACTTGAAAACAGTCAATAAAAATAATCTTGTAATTTTTATCTCTTCGTCCATCAATTTCAAGGAGGCTTTTGGGACTACAGAAAGTAAATGGAAGAAAAATCTGGGTTCTTTATGCTGCATGGAGCTAATGCCAAAATAGTGACTGATTTGCTGGTGAAAAGTTGTAACAACAAAATGAAAGTGTGAGCAACAAACCAGCTGAGATGCAACACTTCTTTCTTTCCCAAACATGATGGAGAATGCTTTCAAAACCTGAAATGCAATAGCACCAGTGGTTTATTTTGATTGGACAATTAGGGTGCATTTTCAGGGCAATTTCCATTAACAGCAACATCAGGGTCCCATTCACAGATGGAAACAAAGAGCAGACCTTCCATATCTATCATTCTGTACTTTATTACAATGGACACGCTACAAAAAGCATGTAAACATATTTAAGAAGCAAGGGAAAAACTTCAAAGAAAGATTGAGAAATATAAGAGAATTATCAGAAAAGCTTATGCCAGGATTTTCACATTCACATTCAGCAGGACTTGAGTATTTTCTCCTCTTAGGCTCCTCTGAAAATCTAAGCATTAGCTACTAGATTTCTTCTGATATTTAACTAACTGAAATCCAACTGAAATTCAGATATTGACTGAAATCCAAGAAGCCATTCTTAACAAAATTAAGACTATACTGAAACTAAAGCAACTTCAGGGAGCTAAAGTGTAATAGGCTATGCATTTGTGAATCCACAGAGATTGTTTTACATGAACTTCTGCTGTGCATTGCACTAGGTTACGACACGGCAAAACATACAGTCCCCCTGTCTGAGGCTGGCAACCTCAAAGTTTTTTCAGCCACTCAGCTGAAGCAATTCAAATATTTCTTTAAAGCACACCTTGAATCCTCCAAACCTGCGATTTCAGTAGGATGAATTTTTCTTTCCCTAAATGATATTTTCCATATATGAGCAGTAAGTAGTTTGATTTTGAAACCCATACACTGTGTTCTTAAAACAAAAGCATGGAAGAACAGCATCATAACATGTTCATATCATAAAAAGATAACTTACATTGTAGACAAAGAGACCAATGTGCTGAAGGCTCCAGGGGTGATAGTGCTGATGTGATTATCATACAGAGAAAGAAGCCTCACTGAGCTCAGTCCGGCAAAGGTGTCATTGTTTATACAGCTGATAGAATTGCTCCTCAGCATCCTGCAAAGATTAAAACAGGGAATTAGGAACTACTGGGAGAAGGTATAATTTCCAGATAGGAGGTCCTTTATCTAGGGCATCAACAGATGTTTTGGCAAGCACTGTACTCTGTTTTTATTGATTGCTGAAGTACAACATGGCTATAGGAGGGCTAGATTTGTATAAACATTGTTTCATGAATTTAAAACTCATTTCTTCCACAGAATGTTAGAGGCTGATGGGAGCTCCACATCTGAAAGTAGCATGCAATCAAAAGTGAGTAGTGGCAAACTTGAAATAAAAAGTAGTCTTAATTTAGTAAATATGAGAGTAAATGAAGACTTATTTCAGAGGCCAATTGAGAAAGACTGCCAGAAATGTGTGACAATCATAGGATGGTTTCAGTTGGGAGGGACCTTAAAGAGATCTAGTTCCACCCCTCCTGTCACGGGCAGGGACACCCTCCACCAGGGCAGGTTGCTCCCAGCCCCGTCCAGCCTGGCCTTGAGCATCCCAGGGATGGGGCACCCACAGCTGCTCTGGGCAGCCTGGGCCAGCGCCTCACCACCCTCACAGTGAGGAATTTCTTCCTAATACCTAATCTAAATCTCCCCTCTTTCAGCTTAGAGCCATTCACCTTGTCCTGTCCCTACAGGCCCTTGTACAAAGCCCCTCTCCAGCTTCCTTGTAGCCCCTTCAGGCACTGGCAGGCCGCTGTAAGGTCTCCCTGGAGCCTTCTCTTCTCCAGGCTGAACAACCCCAACTCTCTCAGCCTGTCTGCATAGGAGAGGTGCTCCAGCCCTCTGAGCATCTTCATGGCCCTTCTCTGGCCTTGCTCCAACAGGCCCATGTCCTTCTTATGTTGGGGGCCCCAGAGCTGGATGCAGTACTCCAGGTGGGGTGTCATAAGAGCAGAGTAGGTAAGCTCGACCTGCTGGCCATTTTTCTTTTGATGCAGCCCTGAATACGGTTGGCTTTCTGGGCTGCCAGCTCACATAGCTGGGTCATGCTGAGTTTCTGGTCCACCAACAGCCCCAAGTCCTTCTCCTCAGGGCTGCTCTCGATTCATTCTCCACCCAGCCTGTATTTGTGCTTGGGACCTTGCACTTGGCCTTGTTGAACTACATAAGGTTTGCACGGGCCCACCTCTCAAGCCTGTCAAGGTCCCTCTGGATGGCATCCCTTCCCTCCAGTGTGTTGACTGCACCACACAGCTTGGGGTCATCAGCAAACTTGCTGGGAGTGCACTCGATCCCACTGTCCATCTCACTGACAAAGATGTTGAACAGTGCTGGTCCCAGTAAGGACCCCTGAGGAATGCCACTCGTCAGTGGTGTCCATTTGGACATCGAGCCATTGGCCACAACTCTTTGAGTGCAACCACCCAGCCAATTCCTTATCCACTAAGTGGTTCACCCATCAAATCCATGTCTTTCTAATTTAAAGAAAGGGATGTCATGCAGGACAGTGTCACATGCTTTGCTCAAGTGCAGGTAGATGATATCACTTGCTCTTCCCTTATCCATCAATGCTGTAATGTCGTTGTAGAAGGCCACCAAATTTGTCAGGCATGATTTGCCCTTACTGAGGCCATCCTGGCTGTCACCAATCACTTCCTTATTTTCCATATGCCTCAGCATAGTTTCCAGGAGGATCTGCTCCAAGAGGTGAGGCTGACTGGCCTATAGTTCCCCAGGTCTTCCTTATTTCCCTTTTTAAAAATGGGAGTTATTTTTCCCCTTTTCCAGTCAGTGGGAACTTCACCAAACTGCCATGACTTCTCTAACATGATGGATAGTGTCTGCGCAACTTCATCTTCTGGTTCCCTCAGGACCCATGGATGCATCCGGTCCGATACTAGCTGCATTACCTCTAGTCCTGTCATGGATGTTTTTGTAATCCGCACTGCATAAGTACGGAAGGAAACAGCATCCTCAGCAGAAATCAAGGAATACTTTAGGAAAGATTTCCAGACCTATCACAAGCTCTGAAATGTTATTATAATCATTAATTGACAAGACAGAAATCAGTAACTATCCTATAAAATGGTCTTTGCTCAGTGTTTGTACCAGATGAATCAGTGCTGTGTTTTTGAAGATACATCTCTGAGTTGTTATGGTAACAATGAACTCGACGATAAAGCCCAATTAAACTGAAAGACTAGTATCTTGTTTCACTTCATAGCAAAAAAAAGGCTCATGTGTATTTGTTACGCTGCATGCCAATCAACATCTGGGTCTGTAAACATCACTACACAGCTGCGATATTCCTACTTAGGTGAAAAATTATTCAGTAATTAAAGCATACTACCAAAAATCCACCAAATATATGCAGCTCATGCTGCTGTTCCAGTGAACTGATCCTCCAAATAGAGGAGGGTTAATTCCTTGGTATCAAATTCATGCAGTGAGCAACGAAAATTCAGACTCCCTTAGAAGTCTGGATTTAAATCTCAGATTGGTATCCACCAGTTGGGTGTTTAGATGCTACATCAATAGACGCTCGAAAAACACCAAAGAGAGATTAGATATGGCTGGGAAGAAATTCACAGTGTAATCACAAACACAGTGTTGGACACCTGAATGTTACATTGCTTTTGCATTACTGTTTGCTACGTAAAGTTACTGTCACAGGCACTTCAGTCTTCAGAGTTTTGGTGTTGCAACTGGGGTGAAACTATGTCATAAAAGAGTCACAGGGCACAGAGACTTACACATGGAGTACGAGGTTGCCTGAAAGCCAGGTCAAGACCACAAGCTCTAAAATGAATAGAGTAGTAAATAAGAGAAGTAAGGCCCTTACTGGCTTAGTTGCAGTTGGAAACATTTTCTCAGTTCTGTATGTAAAGTATCAGGCAGTCATACTTCAAGATGTGGTGACTGAATTTGGATGTCAGTATGTCTTGCACAGAAATTTATTACATTTCAGGAAACATATGGTCTTTTAAAAACTGGACCATGACCTTGTCCAATGTGGCATCTTTGTAAAAGATCACAATTCTCATGTTCAAAGTCAATTAATGGACAGAAATACATGTCCCTCAAGCCAAAACCTTTGGGTTTGTATCATGGTTCGCCATGCAACGTGTGCCCTTCCTGAAGGAATACTTATCCTTACAGATCCTCATATCATGCTGTGTATATTTAGACTGCTTTATCAGCTAGGGGGAAATGTAAATCAGGTCAGCAGGATAGCTTGAATGTTAAGCATCTTTTTATTAAAAAATGCTGATTTTTGTTTAGGAGCATTGCCACAGGCTGCTTTACAGTATAAAAATTAATTTAGTATCTATAGACGGTATTTTCAAACCCCTTAGTAAAGTGCGTACATTAAATTAAAGAACAGATGGCTACAGAAAAAAATTGTTGAAGGAACAGCAAAAGAAAAGGTCTGTATTCACCATTACAGGCCAAAATTCTTGAAGTGAAACTTATTTTTACACTTGAGTAAGGACTGAAGTAATTGTGCCATGATACATTGTAACATAAGAAGTATTTGCTGCTAATGACTAAATTGCAGATTTTGAATCACATTTTGATTCCTAGGGTCTGTGTACTAACAGCATCCACACAGTCAAGTGCTTGCTTTCTGTATCAGGGAGGACTGCAAGAGAGATTTTTCATGTACAAATCATACGTATTGCCTGGCACAAGTCTGTTGCAACCAGAAGCCTAGTCCCTGACTGCTTCTCAGGATGGTGGATTGGACACCATCTTGAAGTCTTGTCTGAGATCCTTCTTCCAATATAACTTTTAACATGAAAATAAACTAGTATTAGGTACTATGAGTTTATGTACAAGTGTTAGTTCTCAGAAATAAATTACAAAGGTTGGCTAAGCACAAAAGTAATACCAAACTGATTTCTTATGCATGTGGGCTCTATGTCTCTTTCACACTCTCCCCAACCACAACCCCATTAATACTATGCCCAGACATAACTTTTATGGTACTTGGTGTGGGCAAGAAAGAGCATGCTGTGGCTAGTCCAAAGTGATGCCTGTGCTCATGGGCCACTACACCTGGTGCATAGTGAGTGGCCAGTTACCTTCTGTCAGCAGGACCTATCACAGTTTGGTTATACCTGCCTTAAAGTTGCTTAGCTATGCCTGTTTTGTTGGCAGCAGTAACTTGAGTGTTTCTTCACTCCCTACCTAATGATTTCATAAAGTTGTAGGGTATTAAAAAGCTTTTAGGCTCCTAGCCTAGGCTGAGGTTTGGTTTAAGTAGACCAACAATTCCAGTTTGGGTGGAGATGGAGTGGGATGATGGACTAATAGATAGTAAACATGTTCCTACATACCTTCTTTCCATAGAAAATAACAAAATATTAAAAGTATTAAATGATTGAAAGTGTCTAAATTTGACCCATGACAGGTTCACCATCATGTTACTCCCGAAATTCTTTAAAATTTGTTTTTTTCACAGAACTAGCAGATAAATCTCAAACCTACCCAGGACTAGAAATACATTGAAAACATCATGATAGTGATACAAGACTCCGCCTTAGAGCTCGTTGTGTAGTAACAGATATTTTAGCAGGCATTGCTGAACTTGAGCACTGCCACTCAACTTAGAGAGGAACAGAGAAAGACAAGTGTGGGCACTTACAATGTCTTTAGCCCTGTGAGGCCTCTGAACATTCGTCCATGCACTGATTCCAGTTGATTCTCTGTCAGAATCAGTTCCTGCACTCCTGAAGCTCCATCAAATGTGCCTTCTCGGATTTCCTTGATCTTATTGTTGCTTAGGTTTCTGGAAGGACACAACCAGTCACAATAATAAAATTATTAGCATTTTATTCCAAACATACGTCATCACACTGGGAGGAGGAGGATGGGAAGAATATGTGCCTTTTAGTGCTTATCTAGAGAGACATCCCTTCAGCAAGGAGAGCACACAGAAGTTCAAAAGTACACCTACTGAACTTACAAACAGCTCCTCTTCACTCATCAAAACCACAACTATATCAGATATATCAAGAGCATTGAAATTAATAGAACTACGAGGTCTTTAACAAATCATGTCATTCTTGCTTGTAAGGGTCTCAGGGATAAAATAAGTGGGGGGTTTCTAAAATCTGATTTATGTCCATGAAGTTATGGACCATGCTTGGGACTCAGTGCTCATCTGGCAAGAATTGGTTAATGCTACTACCAGTGAAACAGGTACCACACACTGAAATGCAGACCACTTTTATTTAGTGTACCAGGACATTTACTCTTTTTAAACTCAACACTGGAGTAACATCCAAAACTATGTGACTGCATGTACCTAATATAAATTTTAATATGTGCATTCATGACCTCCCAGGCACTTAAATTTAACACCACCACTCAAAATGAAATGAGTATCACTTAATTCCCAATTCACAGCTACTGCAATATACAGCATTATTTTCTAAATATTTACTCTGCCTATACAGTCTCAAGATGTTTGCTTATAGATCAACACTGGAAAACGTCAATCTACAAAGTCAAATGAAATTCTGATGAAATGCAAAATTAACCTTTTGAATATTTCATATTTGTGAAAAACCCAGTGAACAGACAATTTCTGAATGATAAAATGCCATTAGAGATGCATAAAAATAAATGGCATTGAATTATTTAAAACATTTTTATAAAAGGCCTTAAGCACGTGAAAACCTTGGGCCTCAGTCCTTCAAGCATCTCCTATGATGACCTGTATAGTTTATGATGAATAATCTTATTTATTTAAGTTTATAACAGGAAACACTATTCTTTGTTTTACTGTCTACAACAAAAAAAGAGAAAGTAAAATATATGCTCTTGCTCCCAAGAAGATGCCAAATTCCAACACTATTACTCATACTGAATAGCACATTATTCCAGAAATGATCCCAGTCCACACGCAGCATGAGTAATAGTTTCAAAATCCAATTCCAGGTGATATAAAACAAATGACAAGGTATCAGATTAACACCCGGGCTACTCTGCTGAGAAGAACAGGCGATCTTGTTGGGATAAAAGTTGACAGAAGACATGGCAACAGGACAGCTTGGCCTTAGATAGAAATAATGTGGGTCTTGCTCTTTGCAGAAGTCATCACTTAATAAAAAAAAAGTTGAGTCATGGAGATATGTTTCATGTGGGAAACTTGAGTACGCTGGTTTATGTCTGCAGAACAACTGTCAGATAGTGGGCCCTAAAGCATGTGGCCCATCACCTCTTGTGCATTCTGTGATCAGAAAGAATAGGAGTATGCCAGCAATCAGCCAAAAATAACATGAAAACATATAGAAATACTTACATGCAGATTTTGCTTTCCAGAAGTTTAGTACTTTGTGCTAACGCTCACAAGAAGAGTTTATGTTCAGTGTCAAAGCAAGTCAAGGAAGGATATTCTGACATATGCATTTAATTTTGGGGCTGAGCTATTGCTCTAGTGGAAATGTTTAGAGCTCAGCATCTCTTTTGAATGTTGGCATAAATAAATGCTCCCAGTGACCCCTTTCCCAGTAAAGATCATGCCATGATGCATATTTGCACAAAAATAAATGAAAAAATGAGTTAATGTTTGTGGTGGGAAGGGAGGGTAAGTTACTATAATAAACGAAGTCTTTGACTTTCAATTCACAGATTGCAAACTGACCTATATTTGTAGTTACAAAGCTTTATTAGTTAGTTTTTACCATCTAGAAGATATTTAGTCACATATATTAAAACATCTGTACAACTTACAGATGATTAGATACTCAAGGAAGAAGAGAGCAAATATTGGAGAAAAAGGCTGGCTGTAATTTGCAAAGAAATTGGCACCTTTATACAATCCAAACCATCTGAATTTTAATTGCTGCCAAAGAACTTCTGTAGATAGGGAGCTTCACTCATTTGAGTTAATAATGCCTGATCATTTCAACAATTTCAGTTATCCAAAAATATGCCAGCAGTTTCAGAAGAAGCCAGTTATATATATATTTCCCATGCAAAAGATCTGAAAATCCAAGATTAAATGCTATGATGAAATCAAAGTTGCAAGGCAGAGAAAAGACAAGCTTTACAATAATATAGGTAAAGATGACACTGCCCTGCAATCCCCTCTTGGGGTATTATCAAAGCAGATGTTTTGCAAGCCTGGATTTCTTTATTTGTCTTCCTTAATGAAAGCTTCCCATACCAGAATGCAACAACAACAATAAAAAAAGGTAGATGACATTCACTAAAAAAAAAAAAAAAAGTATCCTCCTTAAAGTCTGACCTACTAGAATAATAAACACAAGAAATAACATACTTTTCGGTCTAGAATTCCCAGCAAAGACAATCAACTGATACAAACCTTGAAAAATGAAAGCAGTGAAACTTTTGCCTGTTCTGCAGCTCAGAGAGCTCTACTCCATCCTTCCAGTACTAAAAGATTCTTTCATACATGATCACAGAACTTGAGAAGGATTTTTTTTTAAATCAGAAAAAAAATTTCTGACAGACTTTATAGCAAACTCCCATTATAGAAAAGCCCCATCCTCTTGCAACACTAAGCTTCTATAAGGAATTCTTCTTGAAATACTGGAAGACAGTGGAAAATAAAACGAGTCTTGAGGATCTCCCAAGTTATCTATGCCCTCTGGCAGGACCCTAATGGGAGCCTATAGTCAACCTGGTCATTCAAGAAAGGGTATTGTTTCTGTAAATACTTCCTGATTTGTCTTGGTAATAACATTTAATCCTATTTCCAGACTTTTATTTTAGGTAAGAGGTCAAAAGAAATTTTCAGCAAGCCTAGGTCTACTTTATGTGGGGCAGTGAATAGGAAATTAACAGATCTAAGAAGTTATCAAGGTGACACTGTTCACACAGCTCACTTTTCAGTCAGATTTTATTTACTTTATGGCTAAAGTTTATAATAATATTATTTCTGAGCACAGAACAAGCTGGACTCTATTCAGGTTTAACAGAACCATTCATCCTGCTGTACCTGCTGGGTCAATTTTAACATTCCAGCATGCAATTAATTCATCACTGCGTTACCAACACACCTTCCCACAAGAATGACCACCAGTGTGCAGTCCGAGTGCAAAGGCTCTGCTTGGTCTCACCTTGAACTTTGTAGTTTTATCATACAAACAGCCTGAGTGGGAGTTTCTCTAGAATATTTCCATCTGTTGGTGAAACGTTTGGAATTTTTAAGTGTATGTTAGGAGGAAAACCCCAGTGCTGTTGCATTCTTCTGCAGGATGCTGAGAAGGTTTTACAGCTTTTACCAACAGTCTAGCTGGCTTATGTAGGGTGAGTTGTTCTCAGCAGCAGGATGGCACTGAAAGTCTTAAATATTACAGACAGACAGGTATGCCCAGTGACACTCCTACATGCATTCAGGAGAGCAGAATGATGGCCTTACTGGTAAAAAAGGGAGAGGCACACAATAAGCCCAAATGCTATGTACCACAACACTCTTTACAATTTAATTTCCAAAACCAAAGTCTGTTTCTATATAACAAGTGACACATGACTGCAACCTCAATTGCCATCGCAAAATTTATGCTTAGGGGAAAGAACAGCAGGTAACAGCTGTTTCCAAGGACACAAACTACTTTTACCTCCCCAAGAAACTTGACATTCTCTATTTGAAACTGACTTCTAGTCTGCAAATTTCATCATGATTCAATTTTATTTTGCATGTAAAATGTGTTAAATCTTGGGCTGACACTCTATACAATTCAACATTGGAGAAATATTTACAGACAAATTAAGCCTCCAAAGGCAATTATATACTAGAGGTGGGGTTGGCAGTACCAGCTATTGCCAAGACAGCCTGACGCTTCCTATTACAAGTCCATATTTTACGTTCACTTTGTAACTTTGGCAAGACTTAACATAATGAACTGTTAGATGTCCCTTTCAGGTTTTGAAGTAATTTTTTTTTTATTGTTCTTGTTCTCTGAGAAAAGAGTTCAGTCCCCTTTCTCCCCAGCAGTGCATGTAGTATGGCAGTTCACCTTTTATTTTGAATGTGAGCTCATTGCCAATTTTTCCTCGCAGAAACAGCTGCTGGGACCTGAGTGGGAACTGCGAGTCCCACTGATTTCATGTAGGCGCTGGGGAGTGGGCAGGCTCTGGAGCTGACATCTGGGAGCTGCAGGCTCTCCTTATGTGTCAGCATCCCACTTCAGCAGGCAAGTGCATCTCTGTGCTCCCACCGAGATAGGTACCCAGGGGGTTTTGGAGCTTAAACCTGTCTGCCATGGCCAGAAGACCCCTCCAGGCTCCCACTGCCATGGAAGTCCCCAAGCACTGGAGGGTATTTTCACTGATTAACAACTTGAGGTAGTCCCAGTGTTTGCTTCATGCTGAATTTGTTAGTTGTTGGGAGCAAAGAACTGTTCCCTTCCACAAAAGTGTCAAAACCTTACCTCTGCCAACAGTAATGTCACCCCTCATCCCTGCCTTATGCAAGATCTTGCTGTGTTGAGTGAGAAGAACTTCCACTAGCAACTTCCACTTCCTCTGCACAAAGGCAGAAACCTCCAGCTCCCAGTGCTAGGGAGCAGCAGGTCCTGGAGCCTTTCCACCTGACAGGGATAGGATACCCCAAAAAAACCAAGTCATGGAGCTGCTCCCACTCTAATGGAGCTCAGAAACACATCCTTGTATTTCTTTTGCACTTCAAGCAGATTCAAAATGCTCTTTTCTATCCACCCTGAAAAATACTAGCAACATAGGTCTTGGAGCGTGGAAGCCACTGTAATGTGACTTTAGCTTTCAGAAACAAGTCATCCCTTTACACTTGCAAGATCAGGTGAGGTAGTACGGTAAGAATGCAATGAAAGCAACACAGAGGTCAGGGCACTTTGCAAAACCCACTAGAGATCCCAGTAAATTACTTCTCGACCGGGTTAGATCTGTCTACAGGAATCTACATCAACCTCTTTATTCCACTGTAAAAGCACTAAACATAAAGATGGATTAAAATTTAAGTTATGAAAATAGCATTATGTATATGGGATTCTGCAGCTAATTACTGAAGTCGAATTTTTTATTTTAAAGGCACATGCAGACATGTTAACCATACAAACCAGCAGGGCAATCTTAGCAATTTAATTCCTAAGTAAAATATGGCATAACTTTACATTATGGATCTGCGACCTTCAAATTTCTATATCAAGACTTAATTTTGTTTTGCAGTAAAATGGGTTAAATCCTGGGCTGACACATAGTACAATAAGATACAGCTTAGGAGGAATATTTACAAATGACACTCAAAAGATAATTACATATTAGAGGTGGGGTTGGCAGTACAACCTGTTGCAAAGGTGGTCTGACAGTACCCCTTTCTTTTTTATATATTTACTTTATAAAATTGGCAAGATTTAGAAGAATTTTAAAAAATAAAAGAATAAAAAATTTAAAAGAACTGTCAGGTGTCCTTTTCATGTTTAGAGGTAGATACTTTTTAGTTTTGTTTTTCTTTTTTTTTTTAAACAAAAGAAGGAAGTGCTTCTATTCCAGGAAATAAAGCTAACCAAAATACCATTTTCCTCATATCTCAAAACTCTAATATTTTTTTATGAAAAGCCTGAAGCACTCAAATAAATTCTGAATTCAAATTTGTTAATTGGTAACTACCATGTAGGTGTTCCATTCAAAGGATACATCTTCCCTGACAAAATGTTGGGATTTAGCTGAATTCTTAGTCTTTAACAGAGATATTTATGTTTCCTACCACAATCCAAGGAGACTGCAAGACATATTTTTTGGAAGATTTGAATTTTAGACACTAATTTTACAGAGATTTTTTAATTTGGATTCTTCTTTGAATGACATCTTCCATTGTCTCATAAAACAGTGCATGACACCAAGCTACAGTGTCTGTGCCAAGTTTGGGGCTGGGCACATTTCTCTAAAGTACTTACTCTACCAGTCCCAGGCAGTATTCGGAAGTAACGTCCTTGGCTGGATGGAGAAGGGGCCCCAGAGACATCTGTGAAGGCTATAAACAAACAGCTCAAGGCAAGGCCGTGGAGTAATTGTGTGTGAGGGCTAGGAAGGGAACCTCAATAAGAAGAGTAGTTTTGTCAGTGGCTAGAGAGAAGTACAGAGAAGAGGGACAGGACACTGGCCTTCTGGTGAGGCAAAGCATGGTGAGCATAGGAACTGCACCGAATCAGGAGATGAGGAACCTAGCAAGGGGCTGGAGCAAGGGTCCAACTGAAAGCTATTATGTGAATATATAATTAAAGACTATTTACACATATACACACTGAAGCAACCCTAATATGTCCATGCCAAATCTATGACTACTTCCCTTTGGAATCTTATTAGAAAACCCGAGACTGTGATTCGCCACAACACACGTACAGACACAGACAATTGATGGAGCTTGAGTGACAAAAGAACAAATGTGAGCATACATCTAGAATGCAAGTAAATTCTCCTTAAGGTCCAATTTGCAGACCTCCTCACAGTGTTTATGTTATAAATCAAAGCTACACTTAAGCATAATGTAAGATGAGGAGGTACTAATATGAAACACTCATCAAGAGGAAGGAGGAACTAATCCCTCTATCTCTGGAATTATGCTGGAGCTTTACTAGCCACTGGAACCACAATACTCTGCAAGTAGTTTCTTTGCAAATTTCCTTGACAAGGATCTGTCACTAGTCTTAAACTAAAGGACATTCAGAGAGCAATCATTCAAATGCCTATTAAGATATCCAGATTTCAGATATTCAGATTAATTTCAGAAGAAAGAGAATTACAGAGATTAAATAAACAAAAAACAAAAAAATCAAAAAACCAAACCAACAAAAAAGGTGATTTAGGCTAACAGTCCACTACTTGAAGCTCTGAACTGTTTTCTCAAGCCTAGGAAGTAATGAAATTTCCAGAAAGGTTCCTCCACCTGCTGTTTTCCTTTAACATTTGAACAGACAAGGAATATGATGAGAGAGAGTCAATATTGCCAATCAAATAACAGTAAAATTTCTTGTCCCTTATACACACTGAAAAATGGGGGTTTGATCAGCATTCTTCCTCCTTAATTTAATAGCAGCAGTAAGACTTAATGAAGACCACATGCATCATTCCTGCCACACACACAGAGCTGCTGCATTAGGGCCATTAGCAGCAGCAATCCCATCCGCTGGCATTTCCCTTCATTTTCCTTCTTGCGTGATGGAGAGGTGCCTATTATTAGCAGAAGGACACTTAGTAAAGGCCAAATAATAACATAGAAGGAAAGGGATGTTTGTTTGCTCATTTTATTTTTCATAGTAACTCCTTCCCTTCACAAAATGGGACTAGGAAAAAAGAAGTCTCATCTGGCTTCTTAAGGATCAAGCTACTGGGCAAGGTTATGGTTAAAATGTTGTTCCACAAAAAAACTTCCTTTTCAGAAAATCCCTTTATTCAAATTCAGAAATGTCTTCACAACCTTAGGTAGAACAAAAGAATTAGCTCAAATACAAAGTTTACCTAAAGAGCCTCTGCTTGGAGGCTGTCACTAAAAATCCATGAGACACACATTTTATGAGGTATAGGGCACAACTTCTTTTTGCCATCTGTTTGAACTCAACCTGTGCAGTTCAGTTCTCCTCACCTACCAAGAACAAAGCAGAAAGATTTTTTTTTGTTTCACAGGAAACAAATGCCTAAAAAATCCCCAAAACTCTGTTTCATGCTGCATTTATGCCTAACAATGCAGCCTGTCGAGGCATCCCTCGCACCTGAGTGATTGATGGGAACAGGAAGGACAGCACCATAACTTGACTACAGTAAGTATTAAATAAAATGAAAGAAATTATTTCAGCTATCACACCTCTCCAATTTTCAAAACATAAACCCTGAAGGTTTGATGAGGACAGATGCTTGCAATTTGTGTACATTTTTAATATACCATGCATTTTTCATTCTCATTTGCTGTCTACTTACATAGAAAACGGAGTGCTTCAACAATCTCAACAACTTTTTCTAAGTGCACCATAGCTACAGCTTATGGTTCATTCACAAAATACTAGGCCAATACCAATGTACATAATTAATTCCCCAAGTCTGGTGGCCTGTGCTTGCACATACAACCCCCACTCCCAAACCTGCAACGCTGCACCTGAAAGTCTTGCAGAAATAAAACTGACATAAGAATCCCACTACAGTTGTCTCCAAAGCCCCTGGGATTTTACATGGGTACAAATGGCCAGGAAGCTCCAGATGGCAGAAGCCATGTGAAATGAATGCAGAACAAAATGCCTGGTTGGTTGGTTTTCGTAAATTACCTTGACTCTAGCAATAAATTCTTACTAAAAGTAAACAGTTAGATGAGACATTAGCAATAGGGCCAGAGGGTTAAAACTTTAAATAACTTCAGAAAGATCCATTTAGAAGACTATTAGGAGGTATCTAACAGATTACTCACTTTCCAAAACACAGCTCTTATTAAATACATACATTGTACAGTGCCAGGAGTCAGGCTGTGGCACAACCACGACAGGCTGTTCAACAGAATTATACAGATATAATTGAATGACTGATCTCTAAATTAACTAATTGATTCTCATCTTTAAAACAATAATGATCAAAAGAAGCTGCCATCATCTATATCTTATACTATTTTCCTTTGACTATTTGAAACAATCACACTAGTTGGAGTCACACAACACATTCAGAAGACAAAATCAATATGCTAAAATCTGTAGCCATCTCTAGCAATAAGCATACATCTGAATGAATTCTGGGACAGAATTCCCTTCAGTCTTCATAAGTCAAAGACTTTAAGAAATACAGCCTAAAGAACACCGAAATGTCAGCCTAGGGATCTTCATCTGTCTCTGTGGTTTACCTGGGCCTGTCCATCTAACAGACAACTCATTCTGTTTCCTTCAATTCACATTAAAAAAGTGATTTCAGCTATTACAGTACTAAACTACAAAACCTCCATCCTTCTTCATAATCCAAGGCAGCATGTATTCTAACAAGCAAGTGACTCAAACTTACATTTTTCTGAGGTTGGGCAATTTCTTGAAAAGTCCGATAGCTTCCAAAACAGAAATATCGTTGTCATTCAAACGCCTGAATAGGAACAAACAAAAAGATTTTTAATACTTCACAGATGTCTATAGATATACCTCTGTGACATACAGGGCTGCCACACAGAGAACTATGACCTTTGTTAAACAAGACATTATCTGCCATCCCTCTCAGACTCCTAGAGTGAAAAGAGTTTAGCTTTGAAGGAAAGGGAACATAGAAAAGTATCTATAGTAAAAGCTTAGGATGCCTTTAAGAGTGTAATGCCAAGGGACAAGGTCAGAACTCCTCTTTCTTCCAACGCACAGGATAAGGGAATATTAAATTTGACCATTACACAGCCTCGTTTGCGTGACTAAACCTCCCTCACACATTCTGTTACGGAAGACATGCAATTGGAGATGTGGTCCATGTAAGCAGAAGGGATCTGATTTCATAACTGATTATGATAAATGATTACATAAAGTAGACTTTCCCATAAAAGTCTACTGGTCTTCAAAATTAATGCAATGGCCACTGCCTTGGCAGGCTTGGAATGCAGAATTCTTTCTCTGATTACATGTAGCTCCATTTTCCTGTGTAGAGACTTTGCAGTGTTTCTGGATGACACTCATATTTTTCTATCTTAACTTCAGATCATCAATTTTTATGGTTTAAAGAGAACACTTTAAGTATAATAAACAGAATGCTAACACAAAAGGAGAACTGTGTTTGAAGGGGCTGCTGATATAACAAAAGAACCAGATTTTTCAGTTACCAAGTAATAAACATGCTTTCTCCTACTCTCTTTAGCAGTATATGTTTATAATTTGTAAGAATCTCTAAAAGCAAGCAAATTTCATAAAATCACTTACCATACATTCAGAAAATCAGCTTAACCATACATTAGTTTTAGTGAGAGCCATTTCACCCAAGTAGCAGGCACTGCTGAGATGGAATGAGTTCCTGGTCACAGATTTAACTCTAAAGGGTTAATCCAGCTCTTAAAAATGACCAGATGCAAAGACAAAGGACTCAAAGGGAGAATGGAAAGGAACAACACAGCCTGGACCACATAACAGGTCAACACTTCAAGAAGACACACAGAGGCAGCTGATGCACAGGGCCATGGCTCCTTTCTCATTCCCACAGTTGGCATGAATGCTAAGTAAATAAGGGAGTTGTGGTGCTCCTTTGAAATAAAATTAACTTCCCCCTTTTCAAACAGGGATTAAAGTAGAAGGTGGCTTGAATTGGTTTGAGTCCCTCTTACAGCCTTTAAAAACTCGGAAACGCAACATGCCTTGCTAAGCACATCTTGGAGAGCCAGCACTTACAGATCAGTAGTATATTCAGGAAGGTGACTGGGTAGTCGGGTGAGTTTTTGGTTAGAGCAGTCTACAATTGTTCCCTCGCAGCGACACTTCTCAGGACAGACAAGGTCCATGAAACACTTCCCGGTGAATTTACTTCTGTAATCCTCTGACCCTGCAACAAAAGGAAAATGTATTCCAGCAAACAGTTCCTGATAACTGCGGCAATCGGAGATTTTATGGAATCTATACTCAACATTGCCTCCTGTCAGCTCCCCACCCCTAAACACAATTTTAATACTTGCCAAAGATTGCTATTCAGCAATTTCTCAAATTACCCCCAAGACTAGCCTCTGTTTTTTCACTCTTCCCTTCATAGATTAATTCCTTGTCTAACAAGCCTACCTGTTGAGGTATTTTTGGAAGCACATCTAATTAGCTGCTGGAGTCTGCTTCAAATGAGCTCCAGCATAGTCACTTTTTCCCCTTTGGAACTTAGTCCAGCAACAAGGAAAAGGGATCTTATGAAAGCAGGAGCTATCTTGGTGCATTCAAATGACAAAGGATTTTTAAAGGTGTCATTAAAAAGGCCAGAATTTTCAGGCCTCGGACATAAGAGTTATTTTTGAAAGCAACCTTTTACGATAGAACCTTGTCAAATATCCAACAATTAGATACCTTTATTAGCTATGTTAAACAAACACCAAAGGAAAGTAATAGCAGTTTAAATCATTTTCATTTTAATTAAGGAACGGGTAGACCATACTTAGTGAGAAGCACTCCCTAACGTACCATTATACCATGATTGCCAGACCTCTCTGACTAGTTTTTTGACCCGTTCTAATGAAATGCTTTTCCAATTAGGCTCAGTGAACTAATATGTCCTTTTCAGGTTTGGTTTTTCTCTTTTAATAACAGCAGGTTGGAAACTTGATCTCTGTGCTTCAAGGAACCAGGAGTATTAATAACTGTGTATGCAAGCAAAGTGTTGCCAAGACCCCGCCATGCAATACCTGCCCACACACTTCATATTTCATAATGGAAGCACCAGAATTGTCTCAGGAACTTTGTCCAGTGCCCAGTGATCATAACTACCAACAAGTATTTTTTAATGTTTCCAGAGTTTTAAAAGTTGATTGAAAAGCTTTCTCAGGAATGATCTGAAAAAAGTTTAGTTTTTCAGAACCTGAAAACATCAATAAAAACTTAAACCTGAGCTGAGATTTATTTTTAGAGACTCGATGACATTCATCACCTGCTTCCCCTTCCCAGACTGATAAATACACTACTGCTCATTTTATGACTGCATACGATTTTCTGCAAGAAAAAAAAAGTCACCTAAACCCACTATTATTTTAATTTATGTTACACATTACCTCCACAGGGTGATGCAGTGAAAGCAAGCAGTTCTGCAGGCAATCTAACATTTTGATTCCACAGACACACTTCGGTTTAGTTTGGTAATTCCGAACTAGATTATGAGAAACATCACATACAGCTTTGTACATTACCACTTCTGTGGTGCTAAATACTTTGCAGGTTATCATGTTTATTGTAAATTATACATCTAAAGTGAGACTTTGCTACTGGTTTTTAGCTTGACAGCACATCACTTAAAATATTAGGACCACTGGGCATTTTAAAGTATTATAAAAATACAATTTAAGACTTTCCCCACACAGCCATCATTTAAAATCTTATCCTTTAAAAAATACACAGAATATTTCCAGTCCTAAAAATTCCAGTGTTGGTAGTCAGGCTAAAACATCAAGTGATGATCATGTTCTAGCTTGACCATAAGAACATACAGCTATTCTTTCTTAGGTCTATGAGACATTACCTTTGGTTGTTTATGATTCCTTGGAAATAATGCCAAAGATGAACAGTTATCAGGACTAGAGTTTATTAAAACTGCTATAATTACAGTACACCTTGAAAAACCCACCAAAATTTTTCAGCTATCAGAAAATGTCTCAGAAATCCCCAAATTAACCCTTGAAGAAGTACTTCTAATCTTCATTGTAAAAGCTTTCTTTGAAAGAACAATCACAAACATCGTGAAGTTACACAGGGGAAAAAATGAAGTATAATTTTTAGTCTAATGATGGATACAAGATTTATCTTCCTATGGGGAAAAAAAGATGGGAAAGCAAGTAAAATGCTTTATGAAGGAGAAGAGGGAGTATGTAACATTAGAGGGTGAAAATCAGTTTTTGGTTTTCTCTTAAGCTTTCTGGCAAAGTAAATAAAGATTATTTACCACATTATGACAGCAGTCTCACTCTTGATGGCATACAACTTCCCACATTGCATCAGCTATAAGAAGTTGATCTTGCCTGGGCATCAGCACACTGACACCACACTTGCAACAGCGTTAAGCCCTGTCAGTTCAGCAGGAGAGGAAGGGAGCAAGCATCACCTTTGTACTTTTCTTTCTCTCTCTCTTCTTCCCCTTCCTTTTTTTATTTCTTCTAAAGTGAGTTTCAGTAAGAGTTACTCCAATAGCATCTACATGCTCAGCAAGTACTTGGTTATCCATTAGACTGTGAGACAGCAGGAGTCACCTGCCAAAGACTGGATAGGATTTACTATTTGACCTGAGCCTTGAGATCACTTGGGCAGGTGGCTGCTCTATTAAGATATTCCCATCTGGGATATTGATGTGAAATTCAGCCATCTGCTTACAGAACCATTTAAGTGCGCATATCCATTCCTACACACAGGGCTTTATCAGTGTGCTGCTGCAGGGCTCTGAGGGAACATGACAGGATTCAGGACGTACAACTAGCCATCACATGCATGTAGTACTTCTTGCACACTGTAAAATCACCTGTGGGCAGTTATTGAAAAGAGATGGAGGACAGGCACAGAAGAAACGCTTGGCTTCATTTTACTATTCCAGACCAACCATTTGGTCGTTTTCTTATACCTGAAAGCATGTGTGCACTGTAGCTGAGAACTTTGTCAAGCTTGGCTGAATGTAAAACATGACCTGGGAGTTTCTAGTAATTTCCAAAGTTAGGAAGAATTAAGTTTGCTGTAAAATGAGTAGCCAAGGCAACAGCAAAGCCTGTGTTTAACTGAGGCAACTGTGTTTATCTGAATTGCTCATTACTCTTGATAGCATTTTCATTTCATAACCTATGTGACACCACTATCAGGTACCAGGGCATTGCAGCTCCTCAGTATCATAAAACAAACACACACCATTCTACAAAACAGCAGTATTGAGACCACATTTCCTCAAAAATTTTAGGTGCCTTTCTAATACCCACATGGAAAAATTAAGCACCCGAGACAAATACCTTTTTGTCCTATTCTTCTTTTCAAGCACTGTTTAGCAAACTGGATTTCAGTTTTTAAAACTTGGCTTTGCCTGAAGGACTTAAAAGGAGTGCTGTTCTGGACAAAAAAACCAATTTGTCTCAACAGGGGCTTGAATACTGACCTGATATATTAATTCTAGAAAAGATGGATGCAGCTGCCTCAAATTTGGGACCAAAAACATGATCACAGAGATCACTTAATCTAAAACTTGGACAAAACCCCAGAAATCCCAACATTTCAAGTAACCACTAGATCACAATTCTCATAGGTTTTCAGGAAAAAAAAAGAGGTACATTGTTTGTCATAACTTCACATTGCTTGTATTAACTCTCATCAGTAATTACAGATAAAAATCTAAGTATCTTAGATGTTCTTCTTCTGATGGCTCCACAACAGATATATAACAAATTTACAAGATGAGGTACTATTTCCATACAAGAAAACTTCTGTATGAGGCTCTCAAAGTCATTCACGAATAGGTGTAATTATCTCTACTTTACATAGGGGGGAAGTTAGGCAAAAGTATGTCAAAGTTCTTATTAAGCTGTCATAGCTAAAACGGCCCGTTTGGGTACACTGACTCAGCTTTGTGCTATGTAACTATCTGATAATACTATTTTCATACAGGCCATGTTACCCATGTCATTTCAAGAGACAAAAGATAATGCTTTGCAGATTCTTCTGAAGTTCTTTTGTAGGATACTTCTTCATAATGAAATGCCAGCACGTTCAGATTGCTCAGACCAGGTCCAGAGTTACGTTAAGTAGCAGGCACCTTGTTATAGAAACAGCATCCAAAGTGTACCTCAGGTAGGAGGACTCACTGGACAGCTCATACAGAAAGATGTAGCTTAGATTATTTATAGGGTAAGATGACAAAAAATGACTTTTCATCTCTGTAGGTATGGCTGGAATCACCCTTGAATCGTATTAAATCAACAGGATGCCTAACATCTTCATTCTAAGAGCAATTAAACAGATTAATTACTTAGAAATGGTTATTCTGCATGCAAGCCCTCTGGAAAGTCTGTCGCAAACATCACTAGGGCTGCCCCCTGCAGTGACCAGGAATCTGGTTAAGCAACACTTCACCTTTTCCATTTTTCCTGTGAGGAAATGGGAGTCTCTCACCTTTTGATGCTTCTGAAAACAGCAGAAGTATCCCAGCATGCCATGCGGCAGGGAGTATGCAGCCTTCCATGGTGCTTGACAGAACCATGTTCAATTTGTATTGTTCTACCACATGGTTAGATCAAGCACAAAGGAAAACCCCATGAACAGCCAGAGTCAGAGTTAGGCAGCGCCAAAGAGAGAAGAGCGTTGAGAGGAAGCAGCATGGAGAAGCACAAGCTGAAGATTCACGGAGAGCTGCTCTCCACTCCACCCATGCAAAAAGGTGCTGGATACAAGAGGTCATCCTTTACGCTACAACTGCAGGAACACCCTGGAGCACAATTGGGGTTAGTGTACAAGAACAGAGCCCAGGCGAATTCAGAGACAGAACCAATATGATAGAAAACACTACCAAAGGACTGCAACCAGCTCCTTCCAGGAAGGATGTGCAACTTCCACCACGTATTGCATGCCCAGTCTACGCTACTCTTTGTTAGGTACTTACTCTCTCCTGGTGTCTCCTTTCAGTATGAATGACATTTTGCTTTCCTCCATTTATTTAAATGCAATCTTAGAAATACCGCAGCTTATATTAACAATAGTAGATTCTGAGCTGAGGGCCAAGATCTGGCATTAAATGCTCCCCAAGCCCCCTTTGAGCCTGATTTCAGTTCCCAGAGGCTTTTCATGCTGGTGGCACTTACACTGACAGTCTGTTTTTCTTTTTTTTTTTTTTTTTGTTTGTTTGGGCTTTTTTGTTTCAACCGCACTTTACAGCAAGGTAGCACACGTGCTACTACAGACATATTAAGGCAAACAGGAGTATTTTGTTATTCTGTTTCTTCGCACAATATTTGTTGGGTTTTGTATATAATTTGCTGATGGAAGCATTCTCTATTTCCAACACTCTGCATTATTTCAAACAGCTTTAATTCTTGTAACTCATTCCTGCAACTTTGACGTATAAAGTAGGGCATTCAGTTTTGGTTTGACTGGTCCCTCTGAAATAAAACTTCCATTGACTTTAACGTCTGCAGAGCTATGCCAGTGGAGTGTGTTTTTGAAAGTCACATCCCAAATGTTCTTGCAGGCTTCATGAACAAGAGAGGAAGTGGCTGTCCTCTGCAACTGCTCAGAACATTTTGCTGGGCTTAGTGAAGGTCAATGCTTGTGCTTTAATAAAAATAAATAAATAAACCACTTTCCTTAGTAAGGGGTTTGCATTGCCCAAAGAACGAAGTCAGCATCAAGCAGATTATTCATTGTCTACATGGAGAACAATGCAAGTATTTGAGCAGAGATGACAGATAATACACAAGGGGCTCTGCTTCACCATTTTGCTATGAACCAGCATTATTATGCAGAAAGTCAACACACAATTACTCCGGAAAGTAACTCCAGAAAATAAGTACAGTATTAACTTAGTCACCTCATACTGTGGGTTTACGTACAGCAACAAAAGTAAGACAATTTGATTTACTGTCTATTTTTACAATATAATAAAGAAATGAAAACAGCTTTTTAGGGAACCTAACACAATAAACCTTCAATCCCCACAAGCTGCCAAACTAGCCAGAGTCCTAACTGATACAAAATTTAGATTATTAATTTTCTTCTGTGACTCATGCATCATGACACAAAAAGGCATTAATTTTCTTCCATGATTCATTCAAAATATGCATAATGCTGCAATCCACACCTCATTTATTTAGAAATTATACCTATAACTAGCATTCCTGCCAATAATTTTGGATGGCTCTAGTGAAGAAGGATGCAGAGTTCCGTATCCTTATTCCTACACTGGTTTAATAATGCGGCAATTCTGGCATGGGCTCTTCAAATAAATTCATCCACAGTACTCTGTTAAGCAATGAGAAGTAGTAGTTCATATCTTCCAAAGACTTTTATATTATATACTGATTTACAGTATTAAGTGGACTATCTGTCATAAACTCAGTAGTTTCACTGTCAATGAACTCTTTCAGACCTAGTAGAAACAAACGCAGTCAGAGCCCTGCAAACGTCTTCCTGAGAAACCCTTGGAGAATATTTTGAGCAAGTCTCTATTCCTCTGCTGCACTAATTAAACACCGCTCACAATAACTGCCTAAGCTAATCATCAACTACAATGAACAAGAGGTACCAGTACACAAAGAAAAGTCTGGCAAAACCCTAATTTATGTCCCCAGAATACATGAGAAGCAAAATACTCCACAGGCACATTCTAGGGCCTTTCTGCTTGTTGCAGACTATTACAAAAAATGTGCAGGGATATAGCCTTCTGCTTTGGTTTTTTTTTGTGGGGTTTTTTTTTCCCCTCAAGTTGAATAGGAAAAAACAGGGAAGCAAGGTATTTTGTAAATTATATTAAAAAAAATATTCCATAAGCCTTTGGAGGTACATAAATCATTCTGCACAAATGTTTGCAAAAAATGAAAAAGTTGAAAAAGGAATTATTATATCTCCAGGTATTTGCCAGTTTTCACAAAGAACCCCACCCTTTAGATATCCTGTACATCCAAGCAGCATTGTACGCTTTGCTCTTAGTATTATTTCACCTCTGGTAATCCAAAATCTGTTTGTTTATCACTCACTGAATCTGCAGTTTGCTAAGAGTTTGTATATAGGACCCTATTTTTAACTGTCCCATCAAGCTGTAACACCTCAGGTGACTGCCGCAGTCTCAGAACAGTCGATGACAATTTCTCATCCAATTGCCAACTCAAACCTTCTTGCACTGGTTTTAGCTGACTAGCTCTCTTCATGCCAATGCCTTTCCAATTATTTTCTTTATTCTATTCAAGTGATCACTACACACACAAAAAAGTACTAACTTTGCATGTCTGATAAGCATTGCTCAGCTTAATCTCAACAGACGTGATAGCAATGTGAGAGAAAACAAACTGTCATACCTTAACTTTTGAGGTATCTTCGTTACAAGAGTAATCACTCAGCTTTCTGCCATAGCTAATGAAGACACCTCCACAGGACAGCTCAGATCTCAAGTGAGGAATCTATCCATCTCCCTACTCTGCCTACATGGGGAATCTAGGACAACTGTGTTACTTGGATGCATAAGTGATATGAGTGCATCTTTGACTCAACATTCATTCCCCCTCTTTTCATTGCCTCTACTGTAATTGCAAATAAGTATGTTGGCTGGTAACAAAGCAGTTCAGATGTTTATTTTTTTTGAAGACTGCTTCAACTTAAAAGTAAAATGAGACACAGCCTTAAAATAAACTTTTTAACTGGAACATGACAATTTACTTTCTTATTAAGAGCCATACTCTGCCAAACAGACCCACCTGCTTTATGTTAAGCTTATGCTTCCTTGAGTAAAATGACTTCCATACTGCCTACGTTTCCCCTACTGCAGCGCAAGAAACCGTCATCATAGTGTTCATCAAGAGCTAGTGAAGGGTTAGGGTCACTGACACAAATATTAACATAAAGATCTGAATTGCTATCAAAGATTTACAGAAAAGGGAGGGCTACAATCAGTATACAGTACAGCCAAATTACTTTTCAACAAGAACATTTCTACAGTACAAGAGAATTCAGCTCCATTAATATTAGTCATAGCAGTTGTGTTGTGTTCTCTAATGACTTCAACTTCAGAAAAAAATAATGCAAACTCAAGCTCAAATATATTCCGTTATAGTGTATGGTGAAAACTTCAGGTTCGTAATTATGACTTCAGTCTAGGACTTAATCTGCAGGTGATTTGAGGCTGTTAGACAACCTTCCATTCAGACAGAATTATTCTTACACACAGCAAATGCATATGCATATCCTTAGTTTCTCTATATTCAGAGAGTTTCTGAAGGTACTTTTGCTGAGTCTGTCTTTTGCAGGTGGGGGGGTGGGGGAAGTAAAGCAAACAGCATTTAACTGAATAAAACCAAAACAAAACATGCAAAAAACCAACCAACCAACCAAAAAAAACAAACCAAAAAACAATCCCCTCAAAACACCCGCAGAAATAAATCTGAATACAGTTAAACTTTCCAGTTGTCCAGATCATAGGCAGTGTTTCATAGTCCTTTCCCTCCCTCTACTCAAGCAAAAGCCCTGGTGAGCAGAAGTGGTGGAGCTTGGCCTCAGACAGTATTTCCTGCAAACCTGACCAGGCCTATAGCAGCCTGTGCAGGTCTGCCAATCCCCACCACTGTCACCTCCAGTGTGGACAAACCCACAAGCTGTCAGGGCTTGGTGCCTGCTCAGGCAGGAGGTGCTGGAGACCAGCACGCTAAGGGCAGGCATAATCGCAAATCCTGGAGCACATGTGTCACTGCAGCTCTTGTATGAACCAGACAGGAGCAGGTGGATATCAGTGCTTTTCATCAAACAGAAAATGCTAAGGGCAAGAATATGAATACATAACTAAATAACTGTTCACTGAAAATGGAAGGAATTTGCAAAGTTGTCATCAGTGACTGGCAAATTATGGAAACAACTGAAAAGTGTTTCAATCAGATAAAATTATGTAAGATCTGAATTAAATTCACTTGCCTTTCATGACATTTAAACACTAGCTGAGGAGTAACAAGACATTACATGTTTCATTTTGAGAGCACAAAGAGCTTAAGTAGTGTTTACATGCCACTAAGAGCAGAGAAGGGGATAACCTAGGGGGACCAATGGACAGGGAACGTGTAAACTGTAGGGACCTGGCAAAAAGCCCCGACGTGCAGCCTGTGTTCTCCTGTCTAGGAACGCTCTGTCCACTGCAGTTCTGTGCTTCTACAACTGAAACAACGCAGAGAAGAGAGAAGGAAATTTCAATTGACGACAAGCAGTAGGAACTCTGTTCTGAAGTAGACAGGTAACCCAAGAAAGGTGAATATGTATGAAGACAGAGACTGGAAAAGACACATAAAGGATTAGAAGGAAAACCGCAATTAGTAAGAAGAGTTTTTATTAAATGCCTTAGAAAATGATGAGTGAACAAAGAGCAACTACATTGCTATCTAATAAGAGGGGATAACACAGGAGACCTGACACTAGCCCTAAATATCCAAGTTCTGGATCCATATGTACTACAGAAGCTGGCTTTGATTTGAGTTGGGTTAACAAGCAGCAGCGTCCAAAAAGGACAGAATTGTACTGGCAGATGGTTCATTGTCCTCCTCCTGTTATTCCCTGTGCTTTTGATTTGCACAGTACTGTCTGGAACTGAAGTAACTAAAGTCAGTTAGATACAATGCATGCCCCAATGCAAGATGAAGCAGGAAGAAAGGGTTACTTCATGATATTTCAAATAGCAACCTTATTTCTAAGAATCAGGAGATAAAAAGCTTTTGTGATGTGTTGCTTGTAGATATAGACACTCTTCGATCATTAGCAGAAATGGTTTGTGTCAGTACAGCAGGTAGAACTTTCATTGCTTTTGAAAAACACAATATACTGAAAAACACAAACATATCACAGGGAAAATAAAAAGATACACAGCTGAATACAAGGGCAGCTCTCTGCAAAAGCTATTTCATACACAGTGTCACACAGCAATCAAGGATCCTGCCAACTCTTGAAGTGACAATACGCTACCACAGAGACAACACAATCTGCTCATAGAGTCATTTCCCTTCCTCCTGAAGCCCAGTGCTCCTTTAGAAAACAAAACTGCTGTGTAGTGAACTTAATCAAATGCTACGGGGCAGAAGATTTTTGTTGTTCTTTTTTTCCCCTATTCCTACTAAGAGTGGGAGCCTCCAGTGACCTAAGACTGGCAAATACCATTGGATCCTTACTTTGGTGTTCATAACGGAGAGATGCAGCCAAAACCAAAAATGATCAACAGAATATCACTGTTGTCACTGAAAATGACAGTATTTCACTTTTCTAAACAGGAGAGGTAATTAGTCACAGCCTATTCCACCAATTTCTTTTTCAAGAAAAAAACTTTTTTAGTCTCAGATTCTATAGCTGTGGGGAGAGAGCTGAGCAAGAGGGAGGTTTATTATTATTTTGGTGCATCACATTACATGAAAGGCAGAAAAACACTGGAAATTGTATCTATTGCAATCTGAGGCTGAAACATATTTGATAGCGTATATTCAACAGCTTTGCTTGTCTCACAGCCCCGGGCAAAAACATGCCCCTTTCCCTGCTGTTCCTTCATTTCATGCTATAATGCTTCCAATTCTCCTTTTAAAAAGAATTATGTACATTATCTACCTGTTGCACAGAATCTCTTTCTTATGGCCACTCATAACCTTTGCAGATGTGTCTCCATCATTATCAGTAAAAGCCTGAGTCATTTGGTTCAGGGAGGAAATAGCATCTAGGAAAAGTGCCTCAATAATCAAAAAGGCGGCGGCAAGTTGTTCTTGCTAAATAACTATCTAAAAGGGTGGTGGGGAGCTGGAATAAAAACTGGAGGAAACAATATGCAGAACAAAGTTTTCTAGATTTGATTTTTTTTTTTTAATTATGCTGCATATTTCTGTCTTCACAATTTCACTTTATCAAATACAGTTCTATCTGGCCCATCCACATGTCTGAATGTGACATTACCTTCCTGATGTTCCTGTACCATTTCAGACTGATGAAACTTCAAATATCTCAGCTTTTCTTCCCCATTCCTGATAACCACTACTCTCTCCTATCCTTGCACAAAAAGCACTTCCCTTTCCTCTCTCTTAATTTTACTGAATCACATTTCTTTTCATGCCAGGTCCTTCCTGACAAGTCCTCTTTATGATACTTTGTAGACTCCAAATCAGAGTGGAAAACACACATCACTTCAGGATGACCTCAGGATTTTACAACTTCCAAACTGGTCATTTCCCTGACATTGAAGTATTAAGCTCACCTGAGTTTAACTACTCATGGGTGTGATCCTGATACTGGCTGTGTACCTCTGCTCCCACAGAGCTCACCCTTTCCATGCATCCTCATCACTTGCCAAAGGTCAAAGATCAGGTCATGATAAAACGCCTCACATTGCTTCCTTAACCAACCCCTCACATTCAGTGTGCTTTCCCCCACAAAATCATCTTTCTGACCACTGACATGTACTATATGTATTAAAATGAAATGAAAATATGACTACATGAAAACATCAGGATCCTGAAACAAGAACCCTTTAAGAAAAAAGATGCATATTTACAAAAGGATTAAAAATAAAAATTCTTTTCTCATACACTGAGCAAAAGATGAAAAAATAAGACAGGAAGAATCCCACAGCTAACAAGGACACTGACAAGTTACTAAGCTCTGCCATCCCAGTGGGATTGTGCAGGCTCATCCCTGGATAACACAAAGCACTGCTCAACTGTCTGACTTTGAATGATGAAGATTCATACCTCACGGACTTTTCTGCAAAGAGACGTGCTGTGTTAAATCCTGGGATGAAACATCTTCTTCAAGATGAAAACATGGAAAATTCCTGCTAAATGCCATGTCTGAAGCAGCCATGATTCAAAGGGACAACTTGAGTAGAACAGGTGCCAAGGATGTCTGTTCTCTTGATTGATTTACAAACTAAGAGTCTTCTAAACCATTAGACGTTTCCCCTGTCTCATGTGAGCAGACAGTGAGTCGAGTTCAATGTATCTCATTGCCATCTGGAAACTCTACAGGCAAGGATATCTTCTCTATTGAGCTTTTGAATAGAATTAGTTTTCATCCAGCTGAAATCATTGTTCTGAAGCTGTGCAATCCCTGCTCTCCTTCATAAGTCAGGTTTATGCCTTTTCCATGTGGTTTTGATATACTCGTAGAACAGGAGACCAAGGGAAGAACAGCCTAATGCCTCAAGGAAAGGACCCCCAAGATAAGAACTCACACAAAATATTATTCTCAATATCACCAGGTACTGTGTTCTGCATTGTTGCCCTTCTTAGCTATGACCTTTCATAAATGATATCAGATGGTGTTTGTGTTATCCAATAGCCTGTACCATTGTTCAAGGCATGCATGCACATACATAACATTAATTTCTCTAGCCTATTAATAAAAGCAGAAGAAAATAACAATGGCAAATTGGGTACAGATTTATACTGATCTGTTTTTTCAGTCTACTTTCCTTTCTAAATTATATTTATGCATTTTCATTTCCAGTTTCTTTAAATACAAATATTACTGACTAATTATCTTGTTACTATGATGGACACAATCCAAAAACCTAGATAAAAGTATGTCATAATTTCAGTTCTGGTTATAAATTTTGTGGCTTGAATCACAAGTGATTGAAGACCTTAACAAGCATGCCCAAGAAAACCTCACTGCAAATGAAGTTATCTTTATTTTATTTTCCCCAGAAAGAGAAGGTTTAGCTCAGCATATTGCTTGCAGAGATACACAAAGCACAACGGCTTGTTTTGGGTTGCTGCCATTCAGTTTCATGCTGCATCCCCATCTAGAGTCATTAATCTTTTACCACCAGGAACACAATTAATCATGGTTGAGGGTTTTTTTTTTTCAGAGGAAAAAGACAAAAATCATAGTAATTTTTATAGAAAACACTGCAAGGTACTCCATCAATAACAGTAATTTTTCTTCTCAGTACACACCAATAGATTTGCTCACCGAAACCTGCTTGTCTTTACAGTATACAAACATGCAGTAATCTAAAATACATACAAACAATAGAAAAAAACACTTGAAGAAGCAGTCTGCTTAGTGGTGCTGTGTAAGGCAATGAATGTCCTTTTACTGATAGCTGGACAATAAAGAAAGAATGGATAGGGTTGAGAAAAAAGTGTTTACATTACTGCGGAGGTTATTATTAGGTGGAAATATTTTTCCACCTAGCCCATAACACAAGATCTTTGTCTAAACTATGATACAAGTTTTGAATCAAAACTTACTAAAAACAAATATCTTACCAACTTCGATGGTAGTTTTACTTAAATTAGTGCATGCTACATGTGGATATATATAAAAAACAATGATCTATGACAGTATGTGATTCGATGCCATCCCCTTACCCCAGCTGCATTCACATCCTAGGTCAGAAATACCCATTGCTAGTTGTATAAAAATCTCACTCATACTGTTCTCAGCCTTTTAGGTCTGAGAACTTACCTGAAACTCAGCTCTCATTAAGGTCAGTAAGAGTTCTGCCTGAATACAAATGAAGATCCATCCACCTTCTACCCCTTCAAACTATGTGATTTGCTATATGGCTTCATATACTTTTTCACTGTCTTCCTTTGACATTTATAACCTAGTAATTTTTTAAAATTAAATGTCACAAGGCTTTCTCTTTTTCTTTTCTTTGTTTTTAAGACACACAGAAGACAGCTACAGACTGCCACCCCTCCCTCTTTTTTTTTTCTTTTTTCTTTTTCTTTTTTTTTTTTTTTTATCCATAATGTAATTGGCTTTCTGGAGAACTAACTGAATTTTCCAAATTTAATTTTAAAAGATGCTCTATAATATCCATTATAGCAAACACTGTCCTGCAGATTCAATTAGTAGGCTCTCTGGACCTGCTTATTTCTGAATTGAAAGTGCAGTACAGCCTGGATAAATGAATTACCTGAGCAGCGGAACTTCTTGCTCTTGATCTGGCTGATTCGTTTGTTGGCAAGGCGACGCGGATTGCTGCATCGAGCGCCGCTGGTTTCTATCGGATTATCCTGCAGGTAATCAGCCAGCCACTTCAAATGGCAGTCGCACACAAATGGATTCTGAGCTAAATGTCTGCGAGAAGGATGGGATGTTTAATCAGAAGTGACCTGTGACACTGTACTCCATCACTGTTTTTCACAAACGCAAAACTGAAGAGTAGAGTAATTGAATAAGCTTCCAAAAACCCAGGCCTGGCGGAAACCACACAGAGCTGCACATGAATGGGAGAATTCTGTGAGTGATCACATTTCGTAGCTCATTAAGCCTGCTGCAAGTCCTTTCACAGAGGAAACAAAAATTAAGATAGCAAAGCCTCTGTTAAAGGACACAGACCTCCTGTCTACAAAGTCCAGTGTTTTCTCCTGAAAGCTTGACATGTTGCCTTTTGAAAGAAATGCACCTTTTTAGATGCACCTGACCTGAAGATCATTTTGTATCCTAAAATATATTTTCTTGGCAAGCTCAGTTTCCTAGGGATTAAAATGTGAATTAGTAAGATGCCTTGGATCTGTGGGCAAAGCCAGAAGTGATCTAGAGGTCTTTTCTCAAGAGTGAAATTGATATCTGCATATACTCATCATGCCTAATAGTAGTACCCTTCTATGCATTTTTTCCTGGAGCAAAAACTTTTACTACTGAGACTGAACCGTTCATGCAAGGTAGAACTTGACTTTATCCTTCACCAAAATTTGCACAACTTATTTCCCACACAATTGGAAAGAAGTATTATAGCATGATTTTAACTGGGTATTTAGACTTGTTGATAGAAATCTGCTGGAGTATCTTCGAGAGAAACAGCATTTCTCTGCTGCTGTTATGATTAATTCTGCTTGACAAAGTTGAGCACTATTATCAAGAGAATTTGTCAGGTCTTTCTCAGAGCCTGATTCTGATCTTAGTTAAGTTTACTTGCAACAGTCCCTCTAACTTCCAATCCCTCTTGTTTCCAAGGGAGTAGGACACGGCTCTCCTGTAACTGCAAAGACCATTTAAAAAAAAGACAGATGTTTAAATTTGGTTTGAACAGAGGTGTAAAATTATAGTCTCACAAGAACTGTGCTCTGTTACTGTTAGTGTGTTATTTCCACCTGTAGAAACTTCTTTTCTTTTCTGTTTGTGGTTATATTTATGAACGGCCACTTAACAGAATAAGTATAAAATAATACAGGGCAATGGTTGTCAAGGACTGGGAAGTGAAAGCATCCATAGCAGCAAGTGCCTGAAGAAACTAGATATTACTATTGCAGTAGAGCCATTCCTGGTGTGAAAGGTCCAAAGAACAAGCAAGCATTATAGAGATAGGATATGGGACTGTTTTTGTAGCTCTAGAAAAAAAAAAGAAGCAGAAAATAGCACTCACTTGCAATACTAAAAATGGGAGAATGATTCAAAACATTTAATGAAAAACTGTCTTGATGTGAAGCAACAATTCCATTCTAAGTAATGGCCACCAGGAGTGCCAACAAAACCCCATGGAAACCAAGGAGAAATATTTATAACGTAAGGGTGTTGCCTATTGTTTAACTTGACAAACCTTCTATACCTCTGTAAATGAACCTCTGTGTCACCCTTGTTTACACACACACACATATATATATATATCTGTACATATATAGCATGCTGCAGCAGAAGAAAGCATGGTAGAGGTGTGGGGGGCAGGACTGTGAAGAGCAGTTATACATGATTATTCCAACGCCTTAACGGTCTGTAGCAATACCTACTGGCCTAAGGTTGCCTGAGGAGGTAGCAGGTACCCTGCTGCTAGAAAGCATCCTTATTACTTCATCTTTATATGAACTAGAACATTTAAAAACTAATTTGGCCAATGCATTTCTACTATTAAAATATATATATGTGCATGTGTATATATATACACATTTCCATGACTACAGTATGTATATGTGTATATATATACATAATGTGCATATATATTGCAGTGTGTGTATATATGCATACACGTTTTAATAGGGAAAATGCATGTATTTACATACTACATAAACCCAGAGCCTTAAATCTATATATGCGCGAACAAATATATATAAACACACATACACAATATTGGGTGAGGGGTTCTTCCTTGTTTTTCATTTTATCAGGCTGCCAGCTCCAGCTCTGAAGTATTTACTTTATTATCTTACCATTCACAGCTTTAGGATGAAACCTTCTTCTCTAAAATGTTGAGTAATTTCCATACTTTTGCTTCCAACTTTGCTTCTGATCCCTTTTTAATGCCTCCAATTCAAAGACTCTCAGAAAAATATTTAGTGGGTTTTCTTAATGGATCAAATAATACAATATATCATTCTCCTTAAGTGGAATGTCAGCTGAAATATGGTTTCAGAAGTTATGAACTATACAGCAGGACTCAGAACCAGTAAGGAGAGATACCAACTCACTAGCTCATTATAAATTGCTAGGCAATAGTTTTAATAGAATTCTGCTGTATTCATGTATTCTTAAGAGTTAAATTTACATATAATCTTCCCAAGAAACAGTATTAATTAATTGTTCTGGGAGCTTAATACACATGACATTTATGTCACTGTGGGCAGGCTGTATCAATACCTGGCTGTGCTGAATTTACACAATATTTCTTTTTTTTTTTTGCTCCTTTTATTTCTGTCAGAAAAGGAGGGGCTACCACCTTGAGGTCTCTTCCAAATTGTCTTAACGTCAGATGCAAAGCCTTTGCAAAGACAGGCAACATCTCTGGAGGAAAAAGAGAGAGCTGTCATTTATGATATGCCTGCATACTCACAGGGTCTGGATCGATCGGAGAGGTGCAAAGAGCCCCTTGCTGATGGTCTGCAGTTTGTTGTCATAAAGAGATAGCAGTTTGAGATTATGCAGACCTTGGAACGTGTTTACTCTCAGACAGTTGATCTTATTGGCATTGAGAAGCCTGAAAACAGAGGAAAGGTTTATAATTCATTAATCTTGTAATAATCAAATAAAGATAGACTGAACTTTGGGGTTAAAACTAAAAAAAATATTAACCCAGTCAGCAAAGCCAACTCACGTTTAAAGGTCTCCATTTGCCTGTTACATTAAAAAGGTGAAAAAACCACAGTCAACACTAGTACTCTCATAGCTGTGGAATATACAAACATATAACAGTGCCAACTATCTTAAAATAGTTAAGAGAGATTATTTTTATGCCCAGCCCTCCCATTTTTTCAGAATTCTACACAAATGTTTAAAGAAGCCTACCTCAATATACATAGAAATAGCAAATATTACCCCACCTTGCTATTCCATGCACACACTCACACAAAGTCCACAATGAGAAGCACATTCGGTTTTGTGGTTTTTTTTTTTTTTCCCAATTTTCTCTGCCAGCAGCTGTCTTAAGTCTAACTGAAATACCTGGAAGTTTGACATCTTTTGATAAGTAGTGCAGGGTTAATTTGATCAAGGAAAGAAAGAAAACATGATTCTCCTCAGAGATAAGAAGAAAGAAGTGTAGGGTTTGGACTAAAACATGCGGAAAGGCAAGCTCACTGCATACCTAAGGATAGTCAAGCAGTGGGCCAGGTTGCTCAGAGGAGTTGTGCAGTCTCCATCATTGGAGGTTTTGAAGATGATATTGAACAAAGCCATGAGCATCCTGCTCTGACCTAACAAGGGGACTCTGCTTTGAACTAGGATTCTCCAGTCTCACGGCTACTGATCACCAGCGGTCCCTTCCAGCCTGCACTGTCCTACAACTCTACCAACCCACACCATTCCAGTTACACCAGGCTCCTGTGCAGTTGTGGAAAAGCAGTACAAAGACAATTTACATCCTTTTTTTTTTTTTTTTTTTTAATACATTTTGCACATCAACACAGCAACCAGTTGGCTAATCAGTTCAGCCAGAAAATCTTGGACAGTACTTCTGCAAATTCTCTTAGATTACCCAGCCAGAGTTCTGTCATGTATAACAAGTATATACAATCCCAACAACAAGCTGGATCTCCCTCTGAGACAATCAAACCAGAGAACACTTAAAACTGTCATTGTCATCTACATATGTGGTATTTAACACTTAGAAGGAAAACAGGCAGGAAATGACCTATTCTTACAAATGCCAAAATCCATATCTTTTGACTACTATCTGCCTGAGAAAAAGGGTACATTGCAAAAAATACATGCTGTTAACTCAGTTCTCTTAGTCACAAAATTCTTGCTACTTGTCAATGAATTTGAAGGGCTTAATATTGCAATATTGTGGCTCTCCGAGAGGCACCACACTAATACTAAATCAGAAAACAAATGTGTTTATAGGTAAAAAGAAAAGACACCCTCATAGCAAGCAAATGTACCATCTTAAGACACCTCTAACAGCACAGGGAGCTTCCATTTTCAAAAAGCTGCACATACACTACTACAGACATCAGGGCAACCTATCAGGGAAGAAATGCATGCATAGTAACTGCACATGATGCTCTTCTTTTGCTCCAAAAAATAACTTCAGAAGGTGCTTCCCCTGCATAGCACCCTGCATTTGCATTCCTGAAGCCTTTGGAACACTGGGCACTAATCACAGCTCTCTGCTCCTACTGCCATTTTGGCAGAGCCTCATTACTGCAGTAAATGGCTACAGTAATTGTGATACATAAAAGATGGATGCATACTTGAGTAGAGCCCTTTTCTCAAGAAGAACAGGAATGCAGTGCTTTGGATTGGGAGTGTGTCAGAGCAGAACTCACCTTTCTAGCCTATAGAAAAGTAAACTATCATTTTACCTTTTTTCTTTATATGTTTTGGAAAACAAAGTTTGACATTAGATAAGAGGAAGTCCTATGGAAGGCAATGATGGATAAATGAGGTCACATTTTTTAATTAACTAATAGCTAAAATAATTTTATGAAATCATAAGCAGCACTACTATGACCCCTCTGGAATCTGTATTTCTTTATGTGACACCTATTCCACACTCCTGTTGACTCCACTAGAAGTAACAGGGTAATTTTCATATTAGGCTAACAGGAACAGTTCCTCCCATGAATTTGACTTAGGAGATTTTTGTCTCAACAGTAAACATCAATGTTATCCCTTTCTACTTGCTTCTTACAGCCATTTGTATGTCCAAACCAAAGCAATCTTCATCCTTTCTCAATTCTCATTAATTATGCATTTCTTTTCAAGCTTGTACATTATATTTTCCATAAAGAATAGGTTAACAAGTTATCAGAAGGCAGAATTAGCCACTGACTTTTGAACAAAATCCCCAGACATGCACTTAGGCATTAAAAATCCTTGGGTTTCTACTCCCTGTCCTTGTGCACTGGTCCCAACATTATTTTTAGGTAACGCACATTAGCTTAGACTGGTTGTTCCATGACAGAGACTTGGTACCTGGAGTTACACAGGAAGAAAACAGAAAGCAATTATGTACTTTGATTTATTTGGCTAGGTTCTAATTTTTTTCTAACCTTATAGTAGTACTTTATGTTGCAAGCAGTACTTGTAACAAAGTATAAAGCAAAACAATCTCCATAGTAAGAGAATTACAACTCAACTACAGTTGTATTTGTATATGCAGACAACCAGCATGTCTTTTTGTGATGCTTAGAAAAGCACACACAACAGAGCTGTGTTGCACAGATGCCGTTCACTCCTGTGCAAAGAGTGGGCTTGAAGTTTAACCATCATTGATCCCACTTAACAAACCCTCAGAGCAAAGCTGAGCTAGAACTGCCATGAACACAGGATTCAAATTCATTCTCTGATTAGTTTCAACAAAACATGAATAAACCCAATGCTGGAAATTCGAACTTAGAACGTGACAAGTCTTCCTGGCATGAATTTTCAATGACTAGATTCATGGTGATATAATCTGTGACATTTCTGTGAGAGCCAAATACCAAAAATGAGAGAAAATGATCCTATACATAGTCACAAATACAGAGGCACACTCTCTCCCTTACATATTAGAGAAAGTAATTTGGAAAAAGAAAGTGCTTGTGCAGACTGTTTAGAAGTGGGAATTCAGGTTCTACACAGCTTTTCTGAGGTGACAACACCTATTCTGTACGTCATCTATGCATATATGTGCAGTACCTACATCTAAAGAGGACAAATAGTGTGCTCAATACTGACATAGGTGTAGCCATACTCAGGGGACCATGAGATAGACTAATGTCCTATTTCTGATCAGAATCAGTGAGAAGAGGGGAAGGGGGGAGGAGTGAAAAAATTTGAGAAAGCAGAATAAACCATCCCTAAAATTTTTTCCTCCTACTTCCTGTGAGTTACAGGATGATTCCTGCCAGAAGCATTAAGGTCTATATTCCTTTCAAAACTCACAGTTATTTTAAACTATCCACTCTATGGATATTCTCCAACATAAATTCTAATTTTTTGCTTAATCTTTTCTCACTATCACAGCCAACCTAATGACATCTAATTATTAATTAGGTATACAAGGCTGGCCTCACATAGAGTTAAAAGTGGTTACAAGAGGGTTCTTTTTAAAAACTAGGAAGAAGAAACACTGATCTTCCTTAAACACTGAACCAGGCTGTAAAACATACTAAGGGTTCCTTTTATTGGACCCACACCAAAGGAAGAGACAATATTAAAAGCTGAGTCCTATTTTAGCAAGAATTACATGGTATTTATTCTCCTCCAATTTATGGTGAAGGTAAATTCCGCTATTTTTCCTATTTTGTTATCAGCTTGATTGGATGAGATTTACACATGACCTCCAGATGTAGTGCAGCATTCAAAAAGAGGTTAAAAATTCAAGTAGAAATAAAACCTCCTACTACCCAGAGGAATGATGGATTATTAACTCAAGTCTCCATTTTCATCCCTCTGGATATGTTATAAACATGAAGAAATCTCTTGCAAGTCCAGGACCACCACAGAATACAGGAGAATGGTTAAAGACCTTGTGGTTTACACGCCATCGAGAGTAATGAGCAGAGCAGTATTACAATTCCATGAACCCATTTCCCGAAAAAGTGAATGTGTCCACACACATTGAAATAATAATGTGTTTTTCAGCTAAGCCCTTTGAATGAGTGTGTACTGAATTGGCACTGTAATTGTATCAGATGCTCTTAAGCACCGTCTGCATAATTAAGATGGTCCCATAATTGAATTATATGCCCGAACATAATTTCAAGTGATTAACATTTAAATAACATTTTGAACTCCAAAACCGAAATGATTGAAAAAATTGGTTTTTAAGGGCAAATGGGGATGTTTATATGGCTTTTACCCTTAGAAATGTTTGTATTTTCAGCTCAGTGAGGTCAAGTAACCAAACTATCAGCAAATAACTACACAACTCGGAGAATGAAACAGCAGCCTCACAACCTTAAGAGAGGCTGGAGACTGCAGGTTGATTTCTGTTGTGACAGGATGGTCCAGAAATCATTCTAGGTACATTAATGAGCCAAAAGGAAAGTGTCAGGGAGAAAAGCTGCACAGAGCCACTGGAAAAATTCTCTTTCTTTTTCACTAGCTTTGTGTTTTGACAGTGACGACAACATGATGAGAATAAAAACGTCTGGCATCCCATGAACTGGCTGGCACATCCCACATGCCAGACTCCACTGGGGAAAAACGAGAACTCATCAGAAAAAGAAAGATATAAAACACATAGGAGACTTACATGGAAGAGGAGAACTGGGTAACAGTTTTGTATAAGTAACAGCAGAATACAAACTCAATATACATGACTCTTATAGAATATCAATACTCAAAGACTTCACCCACATTCAAAGGCACTATAGGGAAGCAAAGAAAAGACTCTTGGCAGAAAACATTCCTTAGGATAGACAATACCTCTTAAGAAAAAGTCAAAACACTTTTTGGCATGCTTTTTGTAGCATTTTCTCTTGAAACATATAGGGAACCAAGCATCATCTTTGATTTAACACAACTTATCACATGAGAACAGCTGAAGTGCCAGTATGGAAGTATCCAGTCAAGTACTCCATCATCCCAGCAGTCAAAGACAAGGAACATCTAACGACAGAATTGTGTATGCCTCTGCTTACTTATTGGCAAAATAATTATATTAGGTTCCAGGAATGCTTTAAAATGGCCTGGAGTGTAGGGAAGCAATCTGATTGCCTCTCACTGTGTCAAGATATTTAGACATCTACTAAAATTTACATTTTCTAATGTGATGACTGACCACTGAGGAGTCTGTCAGTGCTTCAATTGATAATAACCAGCATGAAATCATCATCATGCTTGCTTGAACCAGCTTCTAATGTTTCCCCATGTTCAAGAAAATGGATGATGGTGATGACAAATTTATTCAATGTAAATTAAAATGGAAAATTCACAAGCTGATAATGAGTCAAGAAGGAAGCACAGAGCACAGTCTGATGGTCCTGTTTTGGAGGTGTTAAAGGCCTCCTTTCATTTCTGATCCAAAAGACTGCAACTCCAGTTGAACACCCTCCACAAAACAATCCTGTGGTACTAGTGTTACTACCTGTAGAATTATAAGTACATGTTGCCATAGCATCTGGGCATCTGTTATTCAAAATTCAATATTGTCCAACTTAATGGCTGCAGATAAGGTTACAGCTAATTTTAGATAACCGCGTGATAAGTCAGATGCACAAGAGAATAAACACAGTTTCTCAACTTCCTGTGCTACCAGGAAGTTAGCTCCTCGTGTAACAACAACTAGGAGGGTTTCTATCAGGTGAGTTCAGCTTGGAGCACTGGCGTCAGACGAGCTAATAAATCACACGCTGACGTATGAACTGGCAGTTGTTGTGGCAAGTTGCATGCAGACAGGCTACAGAAGTGACACAGAAAAGGCAGATGCTGTTGCAGTCTTTCATTAGTGCTTCACTGTAATTGTGTTTCTGTGTCTGGCAGATGCTGATCCCTCACTTTAACAGCAGTTATTGAGTTTAGTAGTATTATCACAATAGCAGCCTAAATGGAGAAATCTGAAGGAAAAAAAGCTTGAGGCAAATGGCTTGAAAACAATTATAAGGCTATTAAACAGGTCTGTGCAGAGTGTATTGTGTCCCGAACTAGAAGGATGAGGGTTGTGTAGTACGTCTGCTGTAGCCAGAAATATTTTGAGTAACCCAAGGGAAAAATTCATATGTTATTTTGCTAAGAATTCAGAATCACAGAACCCAGAAATGACATAGGTTGCAAAGGAGCTCCAGAAGTCATCTGGTCTAAACCCTACTCAAAGCATGACCAATTTATAGATATTTAATGCAGATATTTGCTTTATCTGAAAAATAATTACTTAATCAGATCACAGGATAATTCAGAATGGCAGGAAGCTTGAGCAGTTTCTTGTCCTGTTAGACTGCTCAAAACAGGGTGAGCTATAAGGTCAGATCAGGTTGCTTAGAGTTCTGTTCAGTCCAGTCTTTAAAATCTTCAAGGAGAGAGAACGCACAACTTTCTGGACAGCCTGCTTCACTGCTTGACTTGTCATTGTGAAAATGTTTCCCTTCACATTTAGTCAGAAGGTCTCTTTTTTTAGTATCTGTTGTCTCTTCTCCATGAGAAAAATCAAGAAGATTTTCTACATCACTCAAAGCTCAGAAGATTGCTGGGGCAGGGGGGAGGAGAGACTACTGTGCTATAAATGACCTGGAAATGGAAAACTAATTTCTTTATTCTGACACTGATATAATGTTTGCATCACTGTTTAATGATACTTATGCATATAACTATGTAATATATACAGTACAAAAATATTTGAGCTAATGTACATTCTTTGTAATAATTTTGTATTTTTTTAATACTTTGTAAGGGTTTGTGCTTCACTGGATTTTCTTTGAGCTTCTAACAAGCTCAAAAAGTATATAATAAATAATTGGTAGATCCTATTTTAAGGTCTTAAGCACCTGGAGTCAATTTTCAATTACCAGTCAACAAACGCACTTCAAACTTGGCAAATTTGCCACGGAGATATTTTCCAACAACCTCACCAAAGAACTATGGGAGTATCTCACTATTCATCCAAGGAGAAACAGCATACAAAGCAGTTAAAAAGGAAAAACTCTCAAAGGAAAATTTGACTGGTTGCATTTTGGGAAGACTGATAATAGCAGTTTCTGAAAGTAAACACACGATTTGTCACTTCATACAGGTCTATTTTAAATAAAGGTCAGTTGAAGTTGTAAATACTAGATCTAGTTCTAATTTTAATGTGGGTTAGGTGATTGGATCTGGAAGTATAATTTTTCACCACTTTTGAGGTTACTTTATCTGTCCATATGTCAAACTCCAGGCACCAATATGATTATTGGTCTTTTCCAACTCCAATGCTGAGTTTTCCCTAATGATCACACATTAGGAGGAGGACAACAAAGCTGTAAGCTTTTGGCTTCATTTTACGAGAGTGGAATACAACAAACCTCTGATTTCAATATATATGCACCCCAGGAGTGTATCTACTCAGAACATCCAAACAGAGTCTACCATAGGGGTACTTTCTTGCCCAGCAGGCCATGGGGATCTCAGTCATAAGATATAGGATCAACATGCCTGAGCACCTGTATGATCAGTAACTTTCCAAAGTAATTTTCCTCAAGGAAAAGGATTTATTGAAAACTGATACTTGCCAGGCACTTAAGAAATGAGATTTCATCGCCCTATATTATTTTGCTATACAATCTCTTTAAATAGTAGAGATTTTATGATACCTTCTTGTTCCAGGAAGTAGAGCACTGTGAAGCACACAGTGTATAACTGTAACAAAAAGCCCCCCACAACGTTTGTTTTAACACCGTCACAGAGAGGATAGTGTATTACTTAGACATCAAAAATACTAGTTAACAAACTTGGTGCCCCTTATCCACAGCTCACGTCTTGAGCCACCTGACTCACTGTTTCACTGCAGACTGGCTCTGCACATTTGCCCATTCGGGAGCAAGCAGAGCAACCATTCGGTTCACCTGCCACAAGGCTGCTAAAAAAGAGGGAGCTTCACACTGTTATGTTTTGCCCCCTGTGCAGTGACTGGCAGACAGTTTGGCAAAATCAAGTGTTCCTGAGCGAGCTTGTCCACATTCCAGGAAAACTGAAAGACAGGTGAGAAGGACATTTAAATATATTCCAACGTCTAGATGGACCAGGGTTAGTCGAAGGGCTCCTGGACCTGAGTTCAAACTTGCCACAGCTAATGGTTACTTGAAAACTTCCACCTTAAATTGAAACTCCTTCTATTCTTTCGATATTCAAATGCAAGTTACACAAACAGTGATAATGAAACACTGTTTTACAGCTTGGATGGACTGTTGCCCCAATGAAGTAAAAGTTTCAGTTAACTGGTAAAAACAAATAAAAATATCAGACTTCAGTTATCCCTTTCTGGAAAACTGTAAACCATACAGCTCTAAAAATCCAAACTGACCTAAAATTCTCAGAAGACACTTGATCCAGCCTCCTTAAAAGAAGAATGTATGAGGATAGCGTACAGTAGCTTTCTAGCATCCTCTCTCCTGGCAACTTCAAATAGGATAAAGAAAATAACATGGTCCAACAAAAGCTTCTTCTCCACAGAACAGATGTGTAGTTGGGCTTCTATAATATTGTTTGCTGCTGTGTTGGTTACAGTTGCATATTTAGGAAGATATAAGATTTGTGAAATCAGCAATTTAGAAATTCAATTGTGATTATTTATATGAAGAATGTTAACTACTTACGATAGCTAATTGAAACAAAGTCTTCAGATGCAACATTTTAAATTAAAGCCATAGAGGTCAGAAAAAACCACAACACACACACTCCAACAAAACCCCCCTTGTTATCTAAGCCTGCCTGATTATTTTCTTGCCAGATACAACATAATATTGGCTTACATATCTCTGTCTTATATGACAGAAATACAGAATTCTAGTGCTAGCCAGGTTATCTAAAATTTGTTCCGATTTCTTCACTTCCCATAGACCAAAGTCAAATGGGGCAGTTGAAGATGCTGTCATGCCTGGGCTGAGCTTACTCTACAGTGCTTCTGACAGCAGTGGTACTGTCTGCAGATATAAAGCACTTCCACAAAACAATTCTGCCAGAATAAAAGCAGAATAATCTGGGCCTATACTATGACAGTATATTTAGAGAGAAGGATAATGACATTTCTGAGAAACTCTGATGAGTCTTATCCAAACCAGTAAATAATATTATCTACTCTGCAATTAAACAGTAATATTTTTTTCCTTCTAAATACAATCTCAGCGATTTTATACAGGACCCACAATGACTCCCTTTTTCTGACCATGTCCTGCTTTACCATAATGCCAGTGCATTTTCAAAAATGCTCCAGCTCAAGCTTAGGAAATTATACTGGCTACCAGGATACCTTAATCAGAGCGTTCTTATCAGTGTGTCTCCAGACTAATAAGAAGAAATCCAATCTAGTGCCCACTGAACACTAAATTAGATCTAATCATAGGGCGCTCTTCCAAACGTTCAACAGCAGGTCTAAAACCAACGAATACCATTTATTTTTTTGGTATCCATTAAAATACTACAAGCAATCCCCTAATAGCTGTTTCAAAGCCACAATCAGAAAAGTGTGCAGACATTTGTTTGCATTTAAAACATGATCATTCAACACTCTCCTTGATAAAGCTACTTTACATTCAAACAGTACTCTGCGAATCCCATAACAGGGGATAACCTTCTTACATCTTCTCAGCTTGAGAATGTTTAAATTGTTGAGTACAATACCTTTTAATGGTTCTTTGGCATATAGATTTTTCCCCTTTAACAAAAAGGCATCACTTGAACTAAATCAGACTGGAAAACAACTGCATCTCACCTTAAATATGCCATTTATTGAAAGCCTGCAGTACATGCACACAAGGACTATAGTATAAAGGTGTTGAAACCTGCTTAAAGCTTTATGCAAAATGTTCTAGACCCACATTTTTATAGGACACAGTGAGCCATGTGTTGAGTGATTTTTTTTTTTTTTTCCTACTGGAAAAGATCCTTTCTGTAAAGTGTCCTGGTTAGACGGAACAACTGTGTATCACTTTGAATGTGTACCCATAAATTTTTTGGGGGGGACGGATTATGAGAAGGCTCAGATTTCTTTCATATAGTTTCTTTCTCAGAGGTCAAAGTGACAAGTTAAGTTTTAGCTCTCCTTTTGCTTGCAGCATCTTCATTGTACTGAACACAACCTGAGCCTGACGACTAACATGCCAGTCACATCACTGTGTACTGAGTCCCAGCTTCAAAGTACTTTCATGCTTATTTTTCTCACATATGGCAAACTGCCTTCCCCCTAAATACACAGTTCTCGTACTGCATAGGTTGGCTGTGAAGACACTGAAGTACTAACAATCTTGTGAGTTATAAGACAGGAGAGAGGAAGGGAGCTGCCAGAACAAATATGTGCAAAAGGTGACGACAAAATAATTGGCTGTGTGCAGGAGATGAACAGCTTCCCACCATTGCAGCTCAAAGACTGTACTCTTGCTTGTCCTTCTCTAGAATACTGTGGTCCATGTTTGAAGTTAAGGTCTTATGGATAAATTACACATCTGAGTAGTCCTTCACTCAACATACAGAACAATTTCAACTATTTCATATTTTAGTTCCTTGGCTGTGCTCATGGATTTCTAATCCAAATCCATGCTTATTTTTATGTAGCACACAACTGCAGCAAAGACTGTACCCATTTCTGGTTATGTCAAGACAGTCAGAAAGGCCTAAAATAACATGTCTAAAAGCCATTTTTAAATATTATATCTTATCTAATTTATTGTTTGGAGGTGGAGGGTTGTGTGTGGTACAAACCAGAACTGCTGAATTTATCATATATCAGCTTTACTTTCCGAGTGCATCATCTATGGTGGTACTCAGAACACTAGGAATACATACTAAACTCACTTCTCTTCTGGTCCCTCTACTGACTGGCTGAAATAGCTTATTTGCTTCTCTTTGAAGGAGTTACTGGTTCCCAATGTGATTATGGAGATAAGAGTGAGTGAAATTTGCAATTTCACATTTGGCTTCAGAAATTTTTTATGCTACATTAACAAATACTGATGAGTGTACAATATCTACCTTCCCCCCGATCATGACTGACTGTCTGTTAAATCACACACAGCGTAAAATACTCAAATGCACAATATATTGTGAAGTCATTTCTCTTGCAGCTAAGCCACATTTGGCATAATAAGAATATGGAATTAAGCATGGCTCACAACAGTAAGATCTTTCATACTGCATTTTGCTTGCATGTGCATGTACTTGCAACACAGTAGCCCTCAAGGATCTACGTATTCAACCACAAATGCTAAATGTGTAAAAACAATCAGATGGCATCTCCACCCGCACATCAGCCGGTGACCAAATTTCCTTTCTTGGACTTCACCGAGCCTCTCATTTCCTCCCCACACCTAAATCCTCTGTGTCTATTATCCATTATACACACTGTGTTATAAAACTGTTGGCACCTTCTTTTTTATTTTTTTCCCCCCAGCCCTTTGCCTCCCTCTTGCCTGACACAGAAACAACAGACTAGCACATCCCTGTGAGTTTTCAGTGGAAGAGGTGATTATATTAATGTCAGAAGCTGAAAAAACAGTAAATCTAGCTAGTCTGTAAAATAAAGAAGAGGAAGGGATCATACTCACAGCAGCTGCAGAGACACAAGATCATCAAAAAGGCCCTGGGGAATCTCTGTGATCTTGTTTCCATAGAGCACTCTGAAAGATTCAGGAAGACAAAATAAATCTTAAATAACAGACCAGTTTAGTGTCCTCCCACATCTCTGCATTATCATCTTTATTGATCCTGTGCACCATGCCCAGGATCTGTGGGCATTTCATTTAACTACTGATCTCATTTTCTTCTCAGAGAGCACATGGTATTAAATGAGTCGTTATGATTCAGGCTTCGTCTGGTGTTGGAAAGCATTTTTAATGTAGAAACTGGACATCATCCAAAAACTGTATCTGAAATATTTTTCATTCTGTTGAGGGATTTTTTTTCTATCCTTTTTTAGAGATATTTTAACCATTGAATGGCATATTATATGATGCACAAACCTAGAATTCTGCTCATTGATAGTGAATTTAAAAGCCAGGGAGCATAAGCTGGCTGTAGATTAACTTTCATATAACTGAATCTCTTAAGATATAATAACTGGCATGAATGTGACACAGGCATCATTGGATAAAATATTATGGCTTCACCAGCTGCTGTTACCATTTCAACTAGGTAATATAAAGAAAGTCAGCCTTAACTGGAAATAGAGATATATTTCAGAAGCTCAAAAATAATTTACATATAGTTTAGTCATAAAAATCAGTAAACATTTAGTAACACTAACAAGATTCACTGCATATATTTATTCAAGCATAAATATATATGACCTGGTATCCATGATTCAGTTTTTAGATTAAAAATGCTTCCTTTTTTAATGGAAAAATGCACATATAGTATCCTCAGAAGTTGAACTAAAGGGAAAAACAGATAAAACCACCATTATGCTAAGATGTGTTACCTAGGGATCAGAGCAAAACCATATATGACAGGAATACATGAATTTCAATCATGGCTAAACTATTTACTCATGTCATTTCTGCAAGCTGATGAAATTTGTCAAAACCAGAAAGTGAGTTAGGACCTTATATGGGTCCTGGTAAAAGGGAAGAAGATTAGGCTCTCTCTGAAAATTTTATGCCTTACCTAAACATTTTGATAGACATCAAACTGGGAAGAACAGTATATATGTAAATTCTATGCTCTACATAGGACACAGTAAATGGTTATAAACCAGCTCATGCCAAAACTTTGTTGCTTATGTGTCACTAAACTGGTTAATTCCCTAAATTTTTAATGTGGAATAATATGCTAGCAATGAATCAAATAGCTGTATGAGGCTTGGATGGCGGCTGAAATTCTGGCTTACCCTGTCTTTCAACATTTAAAATATTATGGTGAATTGAACATACTGAAAAACAAACACTTAGCATGATGGACCATTTACAATACCCTCTGGCCTTCCCAGAGTATCGCTACTTCAGTTCACTCTTCATCAGTCATTGGAAGTATATCACCTCTGTGGGAGAGTTCCCAGATCAGCTCATTTCTGAGCCTAAATAAAATTAATCTAAATAAAATAACAGCACATAGATATGAAAATATAAACTTGAAGCTTCATTTTTCACTACTTTTATAGTTTAGCAGGAACTGAACTGCTACCCAAGAAACTAATGATATCTAGCATTATATTTTCTCTAAACAAATGTAACATAATTTCTCTTTATCTACTGCAGAGTCAGAAGGTTGGCTTTTAATCTGCTGTTACAGTCAATGTTTTCTGTGAGTATTGAATGCTAGTACCACTGATTTTTTCTAATTGTTTCCTACTTCCAGCTTCAGAAAGCACCCACAATTTCCTACTTCAAGAAATTTTCATGCAACATACATAGATTTTTATACTTTACCAAAAACTACACAGAAATGATGGCTGAACTTTGAAAGGCCTAGCAGGTCCATTTAGATAACTGTTTCAAATATGAGCTAATATTCAAGTCACTGAATTTCACTGGGCTCTAAACCAGCATCTAAAACAGCATAAAATGGCTGACTCACAGACTTCTTTCTGAGCAAAGAAACTGATGTGAGCACCTGTATCAGGAAGCAAAAGCTCTGCAAACAAAGTATTTATAAAAGGTTAAAATAGTAAGTTGATGCCCACAGAATCCCGTATATTTCCATTTCAATTTCCACTCTTTCTTAACAACATTTCTTTGGCAAGTGCATCATTTGTATACAAAGTTTAATTATAAGCTCTGTGATGTTAGATGAACATCTTCCTTAGTTTTGTGGAGTAGCAGGATCATCAATGCTGATCCATAATGCATAATACTATAGCATGTAAGAAAGAGTTCAGAAGATAAGCTTTACAAAATGCCTATGGAAAGAAGTAAAAAATCCCCACTCCAGACTAAGGGGTTGTTCTGGCTGTAGAGGTAAAAACACTTATGTAAAGTAAAACTTTGAAGAGTTCAACACACACCCAGTACTGTTAGTTATGGTACCACTAAATGCAAATATCAAAATAAGACATTAATTTTTCGTTTTCTTTTAAGAGTCAGAAGGTCATAGTGCAGCATTCCACTGAATTTTAAGCCTTGGATGTGTTTATACATACTCTTTATTATTTTGAGTGAAATAAACCAGATTAAAAGAGCTTATAAAATAAAACAAAGCTTCCAATTTTTAGAAGCCATGAAAAGAAAATAAGCATTTTCAAACCTAATTGGGCTTATGTGCATGTGGCACATTAACATTCGAACAAATTAACAGCTAAACAAAAGTCAGTATGAGAGCTCAGGCACTTGTCTCTAATTCATATTCATGTTCAGCACTACACTGAGCCAAATTAGCTAATGCCATTGTCTGCCTGCCACACCAGAGCTGGAGTCAAATGGTCCTCCAGAAAGAAGCAAAGAGGAGGGGAGGGGAGATACATAATGCATTTCATCTCATTTCTTCAGTTCCTTATTTCCATTTACTCCAATAAAAAGCACAGAAACTTTTGCTTTCCTCAGAGGTCTCACTTTTCCTGTTTAAGTCAGGAAAGGATACCCCACCAACAAACATGAATATTGGCCAGGTTCTCAGTCTAAGATGCTTTTGTTCTGAATGTACCACCTGCTGCACTCCTAACAGTACTAAACACGAGTCAGCCTGCAGAAAAGGCTGCCCAGGTTAGGTCCACCCCATTACCGCAGCCACTTTCCTCTACATCCTGTCGTTCAGCCCATCTCACTAGTGCGCACCACAATGTTTCCAGGATAGTGGCTTTGAGGAAAAAAGAAACCAAACAAAACCCCCAAACAAAAGAATAACTTTAAAAGGCCTTATAACAGGAAACTCAGCCAAGTCAATTAATGAACTTAATCTAAATCTCCACTGCTTTTACCAACAGAGATAAATTTCAGGAGATTTGCCTATGGCATTACAAGTTCTAAAAACGTATGTTCACTTGCATCCCTCATGTATGTTGCAGGACATGCAGGTGTCCTGGCTACTGTGCAAGCTTGGCACAGGCATACAACCCTCCCTAAAATTTTAGGCCCAAAATATTTTTTCTTAAAAATACACTAACAAGGTTAATATGTAATAAAAATGAGATCAGCTCATTAATTGTTGCAAATAGATAGTGAATCAGTGAATTAGAATGATATTTATTAGAACATAACAAAAGTAATTACTGTAATTCTCATTGTGTGCTCCTGATTTTTCATTTGCTTCTCAGCTTTGCTGGGACATCAAGTTAGCACAGGTCTGATAGATACCATTTACTGTCAGATGAGGATGATATTACCATACATATGCTGTACATTATTGGAGAAAGAGAAGAGAGAGCTACAGCTTAATCCTATATTCACAATGTTGATCTTAAAAGTAGCAACCAGAGACTAAGCCAAAACTGGCTGAGACACCAATTGGTGTCCTTTTGCTTACTGTTCCTTTCTTTCTCTTCTCATCAGACATGGGAGTCTCTTTTAGAAAGATGGTAACAGTTGTAAAGATGTGCAAACACATAAGACTTTATCGCACATTAATTTTATTCTTGTCTTTTTACAAGGCAGGTATATCTAATACCAGAATGACCAGTGTGAAGAATCACGTACTGCATTTTTAACTCAAGCAAACTTTTCTCAAATGTTTTGCAGGTGGCTTTCTAACATCAGCAAGATGCTGTTACAGCACAGGTGCAGCTGAGCCGTCTGAAGGCTATATTCCTAGCAGCACACAGAGCCATCAGCTTGCTAGTTCACAGCTAAATGCTTTCAGCATGGCCACAAAACACAAGCTGCAGTTCTTCAGAAGTACTTGGCAAACTGACTCATACTTGGAGCAGTTTTCAGGCTGCCATCAACTTTCCAAACAATGGGAAGGGCAACACACGTAAAGCACAGACCCCCGGCTGCACTGCAAGCATTGGAGGAGACCCCTGGAAGAAGCACCCTATTCAGCTAAGGGTTATTATGGATCTGCAATAAGAAATTATACAAATATATAGAGTCATAATGAGCGGTTATGTTTCTTCAGCCTGATTCTGGCATGATATTTTAATATTCCCCCCAAAATGTATCTATTCCAAGACACAATTAAATAGTAAACCACCAATCAAAAAATACTAAACTTCAAGTTTTGCAGATCAACCCACCTGATGTTCTAAATAGTTAAAAGATTAAACAGTGAAAATAGTCACTGCATAGATTCATCTAGAAGCTTGGGACATATCAGACAAAGAAAGCACTGGAAGCACACATAGCAACAAGTATGTCATCTTGGGTGAGAATGTAATTAAGCATGTCACAAACCTTCAGTGGCAGGGTCTTGAAACATCAAAGTCTCACAGATTCTTCACCGTCTCTATACACAATGACTTCTTGCATAATTTTAAAATTAAGGAATTTGCAAAGACTTTACTAACACATGGCCTTTCATATGCACTGAAGTTGAGCATACCACCTTCTAAGGACGTGAAACAATAATTGGTATCTTGTCTTCATTTTACAGTTCATCGGCCCACCTTACATGCAAATGTAGCTGCAATTTAGCCGCTTCGTTAAGTCAGAATAAAGATATTTTTCCCTGGAAGGTGACACAGACCTTTTTGGGGGTATGGAAGTCTAGCACAGAATCTCTTGCCCTAGACCATATGGTTTTGAGCTAAGTGTTCCCTTATTTTGGCTTGACTGAAACCTTTTTACTGAAATGTCAAAATTTGACTTTGTGCAATGTCTTTTTCAGTCCTCAGGATGGTTTTAGCTTTCCTTCAGACTGTGAAAACAATTCTTGCTAGGAAGAATTATGTTTCCCAAGCTATGTACAATGGCACAGGCTCAGTAAGTATTCAAGTTTTCAAAAGACGAGGAATTGATAGGGGTAAAAACAGCAATAAATTTCTAATATCTGAAAGAAACTTAGACATGTAATCTTTTTCCCCTGCACTATTTCATATTTCTTCAGAACAAGTTAGGTTAAATAAATCACAGTAAAACTATCTAAAGTAATTTGTTACCTTAAAATAAGTTTGGCAGTTATTGCAATAGACAGTGTTTTATTGTAGATTTCAAATCACCATGAATGACACCACATACATCATCACCCAGGAGATGATGGTCTAAATGGGACTGCCGTGTCAAAATCTGTCTCTTGTCTTTGTGCCCAGGCTGATCTAAGCTTTTAAATTGTTCACTAGCTTAATTCAGTATATGAACAAAAGCAAAGGAATTCTCCCTCTGCAGTGGTCTGAAATTTATTCATTCAGTTTAATACACTGAAGGCTTAGACTGTTTTGTCATATCTCATAAAATATCCCCAGACAGTCTGGATATGGCCTTCCAAACCTACATTTGTGGAAAGTTTACTGACCCTAAAAATAACATTTATCTTTGATACTATTAACAATAATCAAATGCTGATACAATCCTCTCACTGATATTAGACAGATTTTGAGTTGCTTAAGTGAAAAATTAATTTAATTCAGAAAGTGCACACAGCAACCTTGAAACGTGAAACTGCTCATAACTTAGCCCCCATGTTATGCACTGAGTTATTAACCACTCCAACACCAAAGTGCAATTCTAGCTCTGTAAAGTAAACACCACATACTACAAAGAACATTTCTCAAATTTTTGTTTAAAATTAAGATAACGCATTCTTTTGCAATCAACCAAATTTGCAACACTTCTCAATGCAAGGGTACTATTTGTTCCCATGTTTATACGGAAATAAGTATTGGATGGCAAGACTAATCCCTCCAACACAAAAGCCACAGCTACATTACCACAGCTTACGTACACCTGTACTGCTTACTGGTTTTTCGATTCAAATAATTCTGTTTGTTTCTCATCTTGGATATTTCATATGGTCCCGAGTACTGCAGTGTCACTACATCTCACAGCCTTCAAAGTATACACCCTTGTATCATCTCTTTGAGACAGAGAAAAACTTCCACATTTTTCAAGAGGGGAGACTTCGGTATAGATAAGCAGTTTACTTGCCCCATAGCTGTCACTGAAATTATGCATCATAACTTCTTCCTCCCAAATCCCACAGCAGCATCTTTAAAACTAAAGACCCTTTACCTCAGGCCTTGATCCACAACACCCTCCGTTCTCCACAACAGCTTTATAGCAAGCTCTCCACGACTGCGCTCGCTCAAGACCAGAGGCTGGATCTTACTGTATCTTCAGTTTTATCCATAAATATGTTTGAAGTTTGGTTCATACTAAAAATATGCTAGAGGATCTAAGACCTAGTGCCTAAATATTGAAAGGCAACTTCAGACACTATAACAGAATTAAATCCACAGAACATACAGACCCAGAGCTGACCAGTGACTCACAGTGCCACCTGCATCTGACACAACAAGGGGAAAAGAAAAAGCCAGAAACCTCTAGGAAGAAGAAAAAAGTTTTCTTGAAGATGAATGATTCTGGTTCCTTAACTGTTGTCACAAGCAGGGGTGGGGGGAAATTACATACATGCCCAAATATTTCTTGAGGAAAAAGAAGTAGCAATTCTTTGTTCCACACAGTCATTGTAAGCATTGGGAACAAAATCCCACTGAAAAATGGGCATGGAGAAAACAACATTTTTTTCCCCCCCTGTGTTTGTGTAAATGGAAAACTCTTAAGTCCCTACAAGGAAATCGCTTGCCTTTCTTTTGCTAAATGCAGAAAAAACCTAAGGTAGAAAAGGTTTATTTCAAGTGTTAAGATTTTGTGATCTGTTTGACTCCCAAAGGTGGATTTCTTGTTAGAGAAAATATATAGATTTAAAACATAAGCTTAGAACCTGCTAGCGTATGGATAACTTTAGCACTTTTAAAAGATTTACGTTTTATACATTTAAGAGGAAACTGCTCCTGTAATAAATATTTCTGTGCTTCAAAAACTATAATAAACCATTTTTTTCCTTCCATCTCTACATAGGTACAATAGGCAGAGCACTCTGAGAAACAGTTCTGCCTGGAAACACTAACCTAAGTTAACTTCAGAAGAAAGTAGAGTAGCAACCCACTATATATAGGTCTCCATTAGCCAGCTATACTAACAAAGTTGGCTGTCTTCCAGATAAGCACTCTCGCTCTCTTAGACCCATAGGGAGCACTGCAATTGCATGCAAGCAGGGAGTAAAGGGAGGAGCAGAAAATGGGAATAATGCAGAGGGGGGAAAAAAAGCAACTATTTTAGGCAGTACAGCAGTACTTCATTTTTAATGGAAACAAAGTCGCTTACTTTCACTTGTGCATTAATATATTCCCGTGCTTTATTCTTGTTTTAACTCAGCTGAAAAGTCCAGCTGCTCTGTGCACAGATTAAACCCCAATGGTGTCTCATTAAAATGTACACCACCAATCACATTTGACTTACATACATGAAAAGTAAAAGTTACTCTCTGCTGAGCTGAAGCATTCTATGCAGAGCGGTGTTCCTTCAGGGCATGCAGCTGACTAAAGTTACTGGGGCCTCAGGCACCAAAAAGACTGAGCTGCTTAGAAGAGAAAACACTAGTAAAAGAACTGTCTTACTTCATTTCTACCTCCTTGTTCCCCTTTGATGGTTTCATTGGGAGGGCTGGCACTTCAAAGGAGTAATCTTCTGTTGCACTTACTCGTCCTTCTGTAGTTGACAGAACTGGACTGGTGGCTACAGCAGAGATCACACAAAAGAAGATCCTCTACTTCTCAGAAGTAGAAGCCTGAGGGACAGTTCTTCAGAGAAACCCAGATTCCACAGAACAGCAGAGAACCTTGCTCTATAAATATTCAGAAACTTGAACAACTACAGAAGCGACCAGCAGGGAAGAACCTGCCAGAGGTCTGGGTGACAGGTCATGAAACATCTGGGAACTAACTCTTGCCTAACAGACCCACCTGCAATGAACAGCAATGAACAGCAAGAGCAAAACAGAAGAGCAAGAGCAAAAAAAAAAAAAAAGAAAGTAAAAGCCAATGGCAAGTACAATGGACAACTGAACCTAGAGGAGGCGGCTGACAGTTTCAAGGCTGAAGCTGATACTGTCCAAGAAACCATCATGTCAAAGAGAGGAGAAACAGACTGTGTGTTCAACAGCTTTGTGTGGCTGTGGTAGAAAGAAACTGAGGTAGAGACAAACACTGAACAAAAGAAAGACTCCTCAGAGGCAGCTCCCTTAATGTGGCCTTTCTGTGCTGCAACTCACCTCTCTCAGCCATCTCTCTTCCCCCCTATAACCTCCTAGCTTTAACTTCAGCACTCTTTTACCCACTTGAATATAAACATATTTAAACATCACTTACAATATAATTTTGGATGACTGGGCAGAGAATACAGTCATTTCACTTGCTTCTGTGTGCAAGTCAAAACACTAAATTCCTGCTCAGTTTATACTCTCATTTCCTGTCTGTCCACTCTGATAGGTTCTGTCCCACTTTTGAGGCCACCTGGGGGTATCTGAATTAGCTATAGCTAAAGCTGAATAACTTCTGCATTAGGAAGTCAACTCCAGTAGAAATGTCTTGCCTGTCCAGCTTGCTCCTAGCCAGAAGGTTTGCCAAGAACAGAAAGCTGTAGCATTGCAGCATCAGCAGCAGTTTCATACTAAGCCAAAACCTATAGTGTTCAGTAAATGTCATTCTCTTACTGAATCGTTTCCAGGCAGCATTGAGGGATTTGACCATTTCCACAGCATGTTGAATAACACCACCCTAACTATTCAACAAAGGCTAGCAACACTTAATATATATTTCTGGCATTCTCCCAGCTGGATTCAGGGCACAAAAAAAGGCCCATCCTTCTGCATTTTGGCTCAGAAGTTCACTGCAACATATAAGTCTAGTACTGAATAATCTTCTAATATTAGCACTAGTCAACAAGTTATACAGATGTTAGAATTATCTGGTATTCAGAGAATAAAATTATGGCATCTTTTAGAAATAAACTACACTTTAAAAAAAATCAAGCTGCTTTATATGAATATTAATGAGCTAAATGTTTTAAAACTGTAAAATTAACACAGGTAAATATCATTCCAGTTGAGCTACCCTCTCCTCTCAACCTGGGGCTCTTTCTAACACTCTGTTCTAGTTCATGCTCCATATGCAGCTTCTGACCTTGTATTGCTCCTTTTACCCATATTAAAAGCTCCATCGTTTTAATAGTGCTGTGGGTAGCTAGGTTGAAATATAGCTGCATTTAAATTCAACTTGGTGCTAAAACAGTTTCTGTGTTCTATAAAGATAAACAAATGGTTGTGAAGAGATCCTACCTTCCTTTTATCTCCTGTATGAAGTCACATTTTAGTCCCCTTCCAGCTTAATAAAGTAGTAATTACAGAATTATACACATTACAGAAATATAAACATTTTCTTAAGAGCTTAAGTTCTTCCCGAACTAGTTTGAAAAAAAAGTCCAAAAAACAAATAAGCCAAAAAACTCACAAGAGAATGCAATTTCAGTTCTTTAATAAAGAAGAAAAATTCAGTATAGAAGTATTTTCCCTAACCCTTCCCTGATTAACACCACCAAATACTGCCTGAGCTATGATGAGGATTTTGTGTGCCATGAGTTGAGGGGCATGGATTAGCCTGCAGGTGCACAGGTACAGTAGAACAACAAATGCACTGATCTGAAGAAGTGAACAAGTCCATAACCTTGGGGGTATCCATATATAAAAGAATATACTAGAGATGTGTAAATAGTTCCTCCTCCTAACCTTCATGACCAATTTTTCATTTACAAAAGACCAGATGCTTCACGCACGCTGGCAATTGCACACAAACCTAAGTTCTCCCAGACAGCACATTATCATTTTTATTTCTCTTACATGAAAGCTCTCCCCAAATGCCCATTCAGTTCTATTTTCTACTTACAATGAAATGAGAGATTTCAAGCCTTTGAATGCATCAGGCGCAATGTCAGATATTTGATTCTTGCTGATGTCTCTGTAAAGAGAGGGGAAGATTAAAAAAGTATTTGTAAACAGGAATCTGAAGAAAAGATTTTAGCTGTATTAGAAGAATATACTGGGTACAAAAACAGAATTAAAAGATCATATTACCTCAGAGAAATTATGAGCTATGTAAGGACAAATTCCAGGAATGAGCAGAAAAACATCGGTCAGCACAACAGGCCATAGCCTCAGTAATTCAGCAGCTCCCCTGTTAATAAGGTCTTTCATTTTATGGACATTGAAACAAAGAGTTTTATGAATAGCTTTGAATAACTACAGTGAGGCAGCCTATCGAATAAACACAGTTGATAAAACTATGTGTTAATAAGTGCTATTAAGAATGGACATCACATTGTAACTCTGTGGGGTGGCCATCGAGCACGAGGAGCAGCCTGTGACAAAGCATAAAGGTTCTTTGGAAGAACCTCTATCACTCTTATGATGATGACATTCTTCTGACGTAAGACTTCCTGTCGCAGCGCTCTCCAAACTATCAAGCTGCGACAAGGTCTTTTACCATCTCATACCAGCATACACTACATACAGTCCCTCTGCTGCCTTCACATCATCTTGCCTCATCCAGGGCCTGCTCTCTCTTCTCTCTGCTTCTTCCTCTCTCTCTTCTTCCTCAGCTGCTCTCTCTTCATCGGCTCTCAACCACTTAACAGAACCAGCCACAGCTGCACCTTATCTACATTGGCCAATGTGCCGCCCCTGGCGCCAACCCACAGTTGTATATTATCAATTATAATTAACCCAGCTTCATTCCGCTACATTTTCCCACACTATCTCTTTTTAATACCAGTGGGAAAGGGATGGGAAACAGACTACTCAGCTCCCAATCCTAACACAGGCACCAGTGTCACCGAGGAGTTTGGCACTGTACCAGTGGTGGCTGGGTTTTAGTGGCCTAGAGGAAAGAAGCAGCATCAAATTCTACCAGGACCTTGCTCTGGTGAGGCAGGCAAGAGGAAGATTGACACAGCACTGGCAGGTCTGCCTACACCAGGGGTCCTCAAACTACGGCCCGTGGGCCATATACAGACCCCCAGGGTCCTCAATCCGCCCCCCGGTATTTACAGAATCTCCCCCCCCCGCCCCCCCCGGGGGTTGGGGGGGAACCGAGCAGCTGCAGATGACTGCCTGCCACTTACTTCATCCGCGCGCCGGCCCCCTGGTTAAAAAGTTTGAGGACCCCTGGCCTAGAGCTTTCAGACACTAGGGAAAGCCTTCAAGCATCTGAATGGAAATCATGGACCTTTCTTTGAAGCCAGCAGCACTGTGGGGAACACTGAGCGCATCGTGGACCCTGTCAGGGAACCCCAGCAAGATTCCACCCTTTTCAGCCACGACGTGAGTGGAATTCAGCTACAGCCTGCTGTCATTTTCAAGGCAAAGTGTGCTCCTGGATTGGAAAACACCCTTCAATTTTAATCATAACCAATCAAGTACACAAAAATAAATATAGACTATGCCACTATTTCTTTATACATAGAGCCACATTTACTACACTTGGGACCCAGATGCTCAGAACTGGGTGCCCTATCATGACTGTCACTGCAAAGTAATCTTTCTGTCAGTCAGTTCAATCAGGTGCTTAGCTACAGGCGTAACTTTAAGCCACCTCGTTGCATTCACTGACAGTTGGTATCAGCTTGTATCAGTAGTATCAAATCTTTTCACTGATAGCTGAAGCTGGAGTAAAATGTCAGGTACATCTTCACTGTTCCTTCTCCTGGAGCACATGCTGAGGATCCCAGTCAGACTCTAAATAAACGACACATGAACAATAACGTAGGAATTGGAAAGTAAGAAGGTTTCCCATTCTATACATGTTTTGAGCTACAAATTCTGCTGGTTAAAATTTTAATGAAGTCCTCTAACTGTTTTCAAATCTAGCCACATAAAGTGGGATTTTCTTTGGTTCTTTTATAAGGCTCATGAAACAACTGCTCTGCAATCTACTGATGTTTTCTATTACAATATCCTGCCTACAAGGAGAGCATTCAATAAAGGTTTCTGGTTCTTCAGTTCAACTCACGGCAGCCAAATTTGTGACAACGAAAGCAGGAATATTTATTTTTATACTGGGTTTTGTGAAACCTATTTAGACTGCCTGGCAGCATTTGCTGTTTTTTATCTACTAATTCTTATCTAAGCAGAAGTCTGATGTGAATCTGTGCTATCTATTTATTGAGGAACATACTAAAAACTGTTACAGCCCATGAAATCATCAGTTTGATGAACAATGACAAGCATCTGTAAAGGGGCATCTAGTTTTTGAAACAAGTATTTCAGCACTATTTTATTGATTTGCTGCATTTCCACTTTTCCACCCTTTCTCTCTCCCCATGTCCGGACGCTAATGAGTGTATAACTAATGGTGCCTGAACGTGCATAAATGCCATGCTGGGTGATGACACTCACTCACTTCATGCAGATGCACTACAATCAGCATTAGAAGATAATTAGACACGTTATTTCCTTTCCATTAGAGCCCAAGCTCCACTGCTGTTGGATAAGGAGGCTCCATCTCCTTCTGACTTGACTGAGGCAATGGCATTCAATTATGTCCTTGTACTTTTGTTCCCTTCATTTGGTCTGCTTTGGTAAGATCATCTTATTCTGTGCTTGATTTACAGCAAGACAAAGAGATATGGTTTTTTCTAACCTGCACAACTAATTCGATTTACATCACATAAGGCTCATGTTCATCTGAATCACTCAGTGGAAATGTGGCTCTTTAGCTGAAAATGTAAAAAACCTATCAGGATTCCACCCAGGCAGGGAATACATTAGTCAGCTCATACTAGTCTCCCTGCACCTTTGACAGCACAGTAGAGATCTTTCTCCAAAGGCTGTTGAACACACTTTGGAGAGTGGCTGTGCTGTTACCAGTTAGGGACATAAACTGTTTCTGACTTTGCATCAGGGGAGCAAGGATACCCTGTGAGTCACTGTAGAACATATAACTGTATGGCTTAAATGTCTTTACTGTAAAAGGTTTTGAAACAAAAGAGACTTATTTTTAGATACAGCCAAATGCAAAACTATTAATAGTATTAGATGAATATCCTCTGTTGACTAACATTATTAGAAACAGATTACTTGATTATCTTAAACATGTAAAATGGACCGTTCTCACTTGACAAGCGTACTCAGCAAAAATCCATGTCATATATGGTTTCGTTTTCAGAAGTTGCTTAACAAAAGTAGCAGTGCTACAGAGCTACTGGGAAGGCTGTGAAATCTCAATGTGTTTTCTTCTAACATATGGTAAATTAATTTGACAACATGAAATGTCACTACAAGCATCAGAGCTAGAGAGGCACAACCACATCTTTCAAAGTGGCTCCATGTACTTGGCTCTCGGTCTTGTGCTACAAACTTATTAGTTAAGAGCCTCAGAAAAGCAAAGACAAAATGAGAGGTAATGCCATAAGCTTTGGAACTCACAGGCTAGAAGTTAAAGAACTATGGTACAAGCACAACTGCTATGTAAATGGATTCAAAATGGCATGTCTGGGCTTGGACTCTTCATGCAATAATGACAACTTCTATCTCTGGAGATGAGACGTATCTCCTTCAAGCCCCTCAAACCTCTTCTAAAGCCCTTGAATAATTGAGCACAGAGCTAGGTCCTGTTACATTTGCCCCAAAATCAGGGGAACCATCATCCCAGATTGTATAATTCAACTGCATATTTGAAGTCTACAGGTGCCAAATTTTCCGAGACAGATAGATTCAGCTTTACATAATTAATTGTGTGAGAAGACGTGGGCAATTATGATGAAGTCCAAGACATAAAGGACTTCAGCTCTTTTGGTAAAACTCAATCACCAAAATTACTGTCCCATCCTGGAAGCTATTAAAAAGACATTCTAAATAGCAAACTTGAGCTAGATGCAAATATGACTCTTGGATTAATATACATACATTTTCTGCTACCATCTTGACCTATTAATATCAAGGCATATAAAGATTATCTTGGACAACTGGCTCTTACTTAAAAATTAATCTCAGTTATCCATTTATTTAAGAAAACGAAACTGCATAATCTTGCAGGAAATAATCAGTAAACAATCAAAATACTGAGAGTGCTCCAAGTGAGCAGTCTATTATTCCTAACATTCTTGAATATTTATTTACAAGAAGGAGAAAAATACAATACAATTAACAATGTTATGCTAGTACTATCCTCTGAATTTTATTATTATCATTATTATTATTGTTGTTGTTGCTTCTGCTGCTGTTGCTGCTGTTGTTCTTAATTTGTACCCTGGGTAGGGCATAATTTAATTAAATCAATAATCTTCATGCTATTGCACTGCTCACTGAAATCAAAGTGAAAGAAATTAAGAAAGGCTCATGACTTCCGTGACTTCAAACATGTCTTTCCTCTATAAGGAAAAGGATGGATAATTTTTTTGTTTTAAGAGGTTGTCCTTGGCCAAAGTATAGTTTTGTGTTAACAATACTGTCAATCTTGCACATTGAAAAGATGATGTCAATAATCTCTTCAAACAGTGGAACAAATGTTCTCAATTAAACTTTATGTAACAATAGTGATACCCAATTTAAAGCCTCACTGTCCAGCAGGAATAAAACTTTAACAAGGAGACAGGTCAATAACCAAATGGCAAAGCATCATGTTTCTTACGGGACATTCTGCAGCCTAACTGCCTATCCCAAGTTTTTCCACAAAATGCTGTCACATTAACTAAGCTTTGATACAGATCATCTGGCACAATAACTTACTATTTAACTATGAGTTCAGGTCTCAATGAGTATGCCAATTATACTCCAGAAAGCTGTTAACACAACTTGCTAATGGAATTCTGCTGTGAAATTCTAACATTAACCATTTCACATAGTAAGTGCTGCATTGGGTTGAGCAGCTAGTCAAGTTAAAGAACATTTTTTTTTGGTCAACTCCCATAAAACTAGAGTTCACCAATCATGAAAAATGAAAAGACAGTAAAACATTGCCAAAATCTAAAATTAGTCATACCTCAGAAAGAAATAAGTAGTGACTTTAATAATGAAAAAGTTACAAGTTAGATCACTGAAAAGGGATCTATCATTTTTCACTGAAATTACCGTCTTGCTATCTAATACAGTACTTCTTTAAAAATACATACAGCTATATTGAAAGTGAGACAGAAGAACAGAGACTCTGTAAGATTGATGATTTGACCTGTTAAATATTAACATCCATATTTACAGCTCTCCAGCTCTAGGAAGTTGGTAAATTTGAACTGGCAAACACATAATTTTACCCTTAAATACAAAGGTGTAGCACAAGCTCATTTCAGTCCCCCCAAAAATTAGCTATCTGATAATCCAGTGTCTTCTGTGAAATGAGCTGACAGTTTCTTATTTCCAGTAAGTATTATTCACATCAGAAAACAAGAACTGTAAAGGCACAAAGCCTGAATGACTTCTGGAGGTTACTGGTCCAGTGGTACCCATCAACATCATGATACTACAGTGAAGGAGGAGTAACTTGTTTTACCATTTTATTGTTGTACTACTGTCACAACTTGTCTCATATATCACTTAAAAATGAAAAGAAACGCTGACCAGGGATTATGCCCAGGTTATCTGCATGAGAATGCTGCTACAAATTAGGATTATTTTTTTAAAATCCAAAGAGAAAACACAAGAACTATTAAGAAAAGAATTATCTGGGTGTCTACTGGTGATTAAGAAACAGAGAAAATAAGCTCCAGCAGGTTTCTTTGTTTTCTTGTAAACAATCAAACCATTCCAACATCAGGACATTGAATGCACTACAGAAAAATCCTAACTACTTCGCAAGAATACACACTCCTGCTGTGGCTGGGGCAACTAAACTGAAATGATACAAACAGATACCAGAATGAATGAGAAAAAAATATGACTTAAAATCTTTTCTGAGGAAGTAGATTTGAAGTTTGAATAGACTAGCAACTAATTAGTTCACATTGTTTATAAAAGGAAGTGAAATTACGCATTATTAAGGATTTCATGCACTGTTAGGCATCCTGAACCAAATTCCACTATTGCTTACACTTTGAAGAGATTATTTGTGCAATCCCCAGTGATTTCAACATAGAAATTGCCAATATGTTTCTAAAATAAAGACATTGAACTTGAAGCTAGAAGATCATGATTGCTCTTGCACATTGGTCTTATTAAAACTTACATTCTCTTAAGCTTCTTGTACTGAGTAAAAGCTCCAGGGGGAATGATTTTGATGAGGTTTTGTTCCAAACGTCTGAAAACAAACAAAGTAATATATGTGTTAACTACACAATTATAGGACAGGAATAACATTAAACATGATAGCAATATTTTATATAAATATAAAACAAAAGAGTTTTTATGTGAAACAGATTTTTCTTTTGAAAGCCAGTAAATGGAGAAAATTTAGAAAATAAACTTAGAAACTTAGAAAATAAAATCATCTCACTGATTACACTAAATCTGTACAGAAAAAAGTCTCAGGCTATAGAAATTTCATCTTTAAAGCTCATGGAATTAATAAAATTAGTAGACATATTTTTCTTACTACTTAATCGAGGTTAAGGTAGAAAAATCAGATGCTTTTCTTGACTAGCTGTTGTAAATAGAACATAGCTATCCAAACTAAAAGCTAAAGTTGTGAAATTTTAATAAGCAGATTAATAGTACTATCAGGGTGACTCAGGAGCAAAAATCTGTAGGAACATGCTAAAAACCAAACTTGAATTAACTGTAATATGAATCCAGATTTTTAAGTGAGGGGGAGTGTCTATGTTAAAGCAAAGCAAAAAGATCCCTGTATCTTTCCATTTTAAATACAAAATACTGAAGGTGTTCTAAAATATGGTCCAAACTACATGTAAATGCTGCTGTTTTCATTTCTAGGTTTGGTTTGAAAGAAATATTCTTTATGAAGTATCATAAATGCATGTATCACTAACATAAACCGTAAGCAGCTTTAAGATACTGCATACAGTATCCACTAAGATTAATTTCTGTTCCTTCCCAGAAGTATTTTCAAGTCTTTGTCAGCAAGTTCCCCAAATTCCTGCTAAAATGACTGTCTTCTCCTCAGATGAACCCTAAATATTAATCTCAATTAGAAATGTAAAAGTGGATCTTCATACAACTAATTAAAATTACTATGGCAGCTAAATTCCTACAATCAGAATTGGAACTAAAAGCAAAATCCAACTTTACCTAGCTTTTACTTGTTATTCAAATGTTGTGTATTTTTTCCAAAAATGTCATAAAAAGAAACAGTTTCAATAGCAAAAATCTGTGGTTGGAAATGGTTTAGAATTGAAATACAAAACCATACTGGAATGATGGAATAATTCAGTCTAGTCATTTAGAGCTGCTGCAGCAATGCAGAGGGGAGAAAAAATGTTAAAACCAGGAATGGAGATAAAATGAGATGCAGAGAAAACTAAATCATGATTTTTAAAGGATTTGGGAATAATGCAGAGTAAATGTGTAAGGTCCATCAACCCTCTGTTGTACAGTGTATTCCTCTGTTGATCTGTGCTTTCAATCCACAAAAAAACCCCCAAACCGCCCCCTTGAAAATAAGATATTTTGCCAGCTCAGTTATACTCTACGTAATGAATATTGTAAAACTTGCATAGTCAACTTGAACAGTCTATGTGCATGCACTCTTATTTCTCTAGCAGTCTATTTTAAAGGTTGTGATCAGAGTTAATTCTATCCCTAGTTTTGTGATTTGAATTAGTGTCTGAGGTTTCCTTTCCAGTTGGTCTAAATATAACGTGCTTCATTTCTGGCAAGTCCACAGCGAAATGTAAATTGCTGTAAGCTTCAGCACGCTACTATTGTTGGGTGTTTGTCACCAGAATTAGCAGTACACATACTCTTCCCATAAAGGCTTTTTGTCAGCTTGCCAGTTTGGTGTTTAATTCCTCCCAAGTATTTCTGTGCAGACACTTCTAGGAACAAAAGGGCCATGCCTGTTCAATTTCTTTGCATTATGGATGCAAATTGGGGGTTCACACATGCTGCACGTAAGCATAGCATAGCAGTCCTCACAGGGAACCTCAAATACAGTGGGGGTTGGGAAGAACATGACTCCGTTTTATTAGCACTTAAAATTCCATGGAAATTTTAGTGGCTCAAGAGTGGAAATACGTACACAGAAATTTTGCCCTCAAAGGGCAAAAAAAGCCAAAATCAGAATAGCCACAGATCCTGACTGATAAGAAAAAATGAAATTTCTAGAAAATGTGGAGAGGAATGTAGAAAGAGTTGATTCAGAGAGCTACCTTCTGAAGCAGTACTGAATTCTTCACCTTTTCCTACTAAATTTGCAGCAGATGGCCTGTACAGAAATAGATGGACAAGGCTGTTGTCATCTGCTGCTATATTTTCACCTTAACACCTTACATTTTTTTATTGTATGAAGCTCTTTGTAAATGAAGGACTAAAGGCTACACATACCACACTATGCTCATTGTACTACATTGTGCAGATGCTACCAGAGAAGCAACAAAGCAGTACTGCGTGCTCTCATCAGGGTGTGTTTGTAGGTGGATTGCAACTTGGGCACAAAATGCAGCTGGTCTTGGAACATTAAATAAAGTGCAGCATTAAATAAGCAGGTATTTTAAAAATACAAAGTACTCATTTGACTTTCATTTATTTTTTCACAAATGCATGTTACAGATTGGCAGACATAGGCTGAAAAACACAATGCAGTTATATGAAATAAATAACAGAAAACAAATTATTTGTACTAATACTTTGTGCGTTCACCTCCTCTGAGCTCATAAATGACACGTGAAGGGCAGTATAGCATTAAAAATCTCTAGGAAACACTAGGTTTTGCCAGAAGGGGTGCTGGCAATTTCTAGGTGATGAAAGCTTAATTATAAACCAGTGTTATTCATGATATAATAGGAAACTGCTGCTAGAGGTGCCATCTTCCAAATAGAGTGACAAACGGAGTTCTTATCTAGTGTTGTAATTTTTTTCTCAAAAAAGTGAAAAGCTAATCTAAATTTTACAGCCACATTTTATTTCAGAGAAAATTACCTGGTTTACCTAGAACATGACCCCTGGAAAACTGTATTTTTCATGGTCTATCCCTGCATGCTGTGAAGTGCTGTCATACACTATAAAACTACCTGTGCTAGTGCAAAGCAACCTCAGCGAGTTCGTTTTTTTTGTGTATACCCCATGTTTAAGATTTCTCCTATCTCAGTAAAATTTTCCTCGATTTCCCTCTGGTATTTCATAATAACATCTATTTAAAAGACTCCACAAGTACAATTCAGAAAACTGATAAATTGGCCACATTCAAACCTCTCAGGGGCTTTTGTTCCTCCTTTCAGTTACCCATTTCACTGTACCATGTCACCTGCTGCCAGCTGTATCACTTAGATGAGCTGAAGCATATCTCCCCACTTCTGACACATGGCAATGCTCTGTCTGCCTCTCAAAGCTTTATTTTAGAGTCTTTGACATCAGCATCAAAGGACAAGAACAATTTCCTTTCTCTCCTCTAATATATTATCAGACATTGGAAAGTATGAGGGGCCTAATGGATTCAGATGCATTTTTCTTGTAATAACATGATGTAGGACAGGATAAAGCCCTCCTTCTTCCCACTCTCTTTGAATGACTTTGCAGCAATTAGAGTAAAAAGTAAACATATTGGAGGAAAAAAGAGAAAAAAAAAAACCAAACAGGGGGAAACTGCCATCAAATATGAGAAACTATCCCAGAGTAAAGAGTAAGCACTTGAATTCCCATACTAATCCATCTCAAAGTTCACTGAGGTGCAAATCCTTTCATCAACTCCTCATCTGGTGCCTGTACTGCTCACACCCAGGATGGCAAAACACAAAGGATAAAAAAACTCTGCCTAATGCAGCCTTAGCAGAACCAGCCCACGCTCTCACGAGTGACGAAGCCATTTGTCTTGAAGAGTGATTCCTCCTGCAGAGTGGGGCAGACAGACGTATTAATTTAGGCCTTAACTATATCTCTCTTTCATTGAGGGAAAGAAAGAATTTGTTATTTGCGTCTCTAATGGAGCAGTTTGCTAGCAATTTTCCCATTTGAAACACCGTCTCAGCTGCTAATGTGTAATGTTTTGTCAAGCTTACCTACCCATAACATAGACAAATCACTAGCTTGGAGAAAAAGAGAGGGAGTGAAGCATCAGTACTGGTAATTCTTAGCTGTCAGATGAACAGAGCCTACAAATGAGACAGCCATGCTCTACTAACAGTGCCACTGAGCTCTTGCCTGAGACGTGTCAGAAACATCCCTTTGCATTGGGCAGCCATGAACTTCCCTGCTGGGAGACAGCGAAAGAAGTGAATGAGCCAGATTGCTCCCTGGATTGTGTCACTCTGTTCCCAGGGCTGAGGATCTTTCAGGCTTGTATCACTCAGGCAGCCAGTAACCAAAATAAATCGAGAGAGAGAAAGCATTAGATTAGATTAGTGTAGCAGTAACCTGTAGCACATTCATGGCTGGCAAGATGTACACAACCTGTGTGAAGGTTTTTGGGAAGGGCAAAATCCTCACTTTTCTCCTGTCCCATAAGCAGGGATTTGCAGGGAGCTGGTTAAGGATTGTTTGCAGGAAATAAACAGCATGCACATTCCCCACAGTGACAAAGCCAGGGCTTGGGAGAGCCATTTATAATAGGAAGGAGGAAAATTTCTATAGCACATACCAATCCAGAGAGAGACTGTTCCTCCCTGCCAAGGAGTGAGAACAACTGGATTATAAAAGCTGCTTGGACCATTATCTTACATTCCGCCTGGTCTAGTGGAAGGTGTCCCTGCCCAAGGCAGGGTTGTAGATGATCTTAACTAGATGATCTTTAAGGTCACTTCCAACCCAAACCATTCTATGCTTCTATGATTTATCTCATATTTTTGGACTTACACCTCTTATTGTACATTTTGGACTCTGATGGAGAAAAGTCCACAGATGTATTTTCAGTATTTAAGACGAATAAACCATACTTAAAATCTGGTCTTACTACAAATATAGGCTAGATTTGATCCCTGTCCTGACCCAAGTCTTGCCTCTTCATTTGATAGATAAGCTTTACTCTTTACTTTTACCATGCACAACAGCTTTGGGTAACTGCACTGAAGTATTTACCCAATGGCAGCCCTGGACAGGAGGCACCCTTGGTGGAAAGGAAGGAATCCTGCCCTGCTGTGGCTGATTCTGCAGTGAAAAATGCAGAAGCCACAGTATCACCCTTTACACCACAGCACTGCAGCACCACGTAGGGCACTTCTCTGCGCAATGCAAAGCAAAAAACCTGCAGTCCTGTTGCTTCAGAAAGTGTTTACGGACCTACATGACCGAGGAATGGCCTTCTTGTTGCTCTGCCTCTCACCCCTCAGTTCTCTGACAAGTAGAAAACAAAGTGTTTTGGAATGGCAGGACGTTCAGCATTTTGAATATCTGTGCAAACTGCTTGTTTTAACAGACAGTTAAAGCCTTCAATCTTTACATCAGCCAAAGACTTTACTGCCACTATAAAAACTGGACACACATATGGTTCTCCAAAACTTTTATATGGCTGCCTTTCATCGTAGTACCTGAATGATTTCCAAACAAAATTAATAATATGTATTATAAATCCCACTCATTGAGTTTGCCTCAGGAACTCGAGAGCTGAGAGCCAGTAAACTGTCTGCCTATATTAATACGAGGTGACAACTAGAGTCTCCCTTCATATTCCAATGTTTGCTGTTGATTTTCAGGGTCTAGCTGTCAAGCTCCTGCTGTAGTTTTGAAAAGGACTGCTTATTAATTATTCACTTAAGGTCAGATCTTCAGTAGACAAAATTCTATCAAGAATGAAGTGACTTTTCAACATAAATATACCTAGGAAGCTACAGAGGTAATTCTGCCCACCGAAAGACATCTTTGAGAATGAAACCAGATGTTTTGATATGTTCCCTGACAAAACGGCGTTCATCTAAAAGTTGTGCTAGTGATACTGAATCCCACAGTGAATTTAGTTTAAGCTGCCACAACTCTGTATTTGAGCAGTTGGTCAGGTATCTGCTGGTAAATGCTGAATTTGTAATGGCAGTCACATTATAAATCTACCAGCTCTGTTGTTGTATGTTAATTTTGAATCAAATGTGGTACAGACAAACAGGAAGACATCAGAAAAATCTATAGACTGGCATTTTGCAAAACAGCTTTTAGCATAACATCAATTTCTATATTAACATAAACAGCCAGAACGCAGTCATATACTGCCAGACCTCGAGGTTTCTCCATCTACCACTCAATACTCTACATTCCCAGCTGGAATTTTTGGCCCTTCTCATCACCTTTCACTGCTATTTCTCCAGCCAGTCTCATTCATTTCTTTCCTTGCTTCACTCTTGGAGTGAGCATGCAGGCATCACTGAGCATGCTGCCAGTGCCTGAGCTCCCTCTCACTGCAATGCCACAACTGCATGAACTGTTTGTGGGTTGTGCCCAGATGTAAAAGTGGGGACTTCAGGTGAGCTCCCCTGTGAGCCACCACCAGTGGGTACAAGCGGTGAGGATGTTAAAGGTTAAACAGAAGCTGTTCTAGGGCAGAATACAAAACAATGTCTCCCAGCTTTTATTCTAGATCAGACAATTTTCCATCTCAGCAGACTGCATTGGGTCACGTGGACATGGGATCAGAGTTTGCAGAAAGAATTCCACCTGTATACAGGCATGTGGCTGTGAACATAAATGCAAGAAAAAGAGAGAATCATTAGGTTGGAGTGATTTGGCAATTTCCAACTCCATACTGCTGAAATGCAGCCTAATTGCATCCTTCATTCAATCAGTATGCACGTGTTCAGGCGCATTTGCTCTTCCAAGATGATGTGGTGTACCAAAACCAGTGGAAACATGGATTGCACTCTTGGATTTTTTAGACATCCAGTGATTCCAGTTCAGAAGGCTCTAAGGAGACAATTCCACAGGGTGCTGCATAAAGGATAAGGTTCTTGTATTTACTTCAACAATGCAGCATCTGCTCTGAGCCTCACTCAACCTTAGACCTCTGCTGAGCACTTTTTCTTATCTTTTTGATTGTTTTTTGGGGGGGTTGTTTTGGTTTTTGGTTGTGGATGGTTTTTTTGTTGTTTTTTGGTTTTGTTTTTTTTAATCTGAACCTTGAAGTCTCCTCCAGAGACACACAGTTTCTACAATGTCTATTGGAAAGCAATAGTTGGCCCATAGTTATATTTCATAAATGTAAACAAGTAGGAATATTTTTTAACAAACAAGACTCTGGATATTTGCTTTACTGAGAGTAAGTTTTTGTTCCATTAGATCCCAGAAAGACTAACCCCTTAACAAGTCACATTGCTATTTATTACTTCAGTAGGTCAGTCCTGCCCACTCTCTATTGACTTCCATTTACTTCAAGAAACCTCAAGCCCAGATCACTCTCCACATTTTCCAACAATGCAAAACAACTAGCTCAGGGATCTGAGGATGTCAAGTTGGTTTGCATTATATTTATCAAGTTGCAACACAAAATTGTATTTTTAGACTTAGTGGAAATGGAAGCAGAAAAGGAAGGAAATTCATTTTTTAATCTATAATCTATTGTGAAGAGCTCCATACATCCTGTAACATCAATTTTTAACATACATTTACAAATACTGACAAGGAAAAGGTAAAACACAAGAAATAAGTAGGAAAATTAAATAGCTTTCTGGTAGCTGAAATTCTGCCTGTAATATTTGTCAACAAAACAGATTCCGTCATTTTAATATAAATATTTCTCAAATCCTTTGTTCTTTACCTATTTTTTTTTAGCAAAATAAACAGAACACCATACGTAAGCCAAAAGACAAATAGTGATTCAGTAAAAAATCTGATTAGTCTATTTTATTTCTATTTTATAAGTTATGAATTTATGCTCTGTATTTTATTTTCTGTGATTCCTTCTACACTTTCAGAATTGGCCTTCAGGATGTATATACTCATTATACATTACAATGTCCTCATTTTTCTTGCCAAAATAGGAGCTTCTGCATGACATTTGTATTAGATAAAAAAAAAAAAAGATATATGCCTTTTTGTTAACAACAACCATTTTTATTAATAAGGCTAAACTTATGTTCCTGCTGGACTGATTTGATGTCTCTGGAAAAAAAAGAACACCCACATAAAACCCCAAACCAAAAAACCTAACAACTCAAAACCTACAAACCTTTTAAGGTTACTAACTCCTACACAACTTGCCTGAGTAAAATTTAACCTGCACACAACTTTTCTTTTTTTTTTTTTTTTTTTTAAAAAAAATAAAATCTCACAATTATAGAGAGGAGAGAAGGAGGTAAAAAATTATACAGCCAAAATGAAATTTATCATGTGTATGAAATCTAGGTTTATAAAACCAAAACCATCATAGGTTTATAGATGACATTAGTTACACTCAATTTTACAAATAAAAGTAAAGATGTAAGAAATAAACCTTGCCTTGATCTTACAGTAGAAACACCCTGCAGTTATAGCTTGTTTTTAAAACCCTGAAACATAAGTTCCTGTTTTCCTTAATGTGTCTTAGCACACAAAAAAACTTTTATTCTTAACATTTACCTTATATTTTCTCTACTAACTAAAATATTTTTATTATTTCTTCATTATGTTTGTGTCACCCGCATAGAATAGAAGAATTTCTACATATTTTTGGGCTGACAATAGAAACTTTTTTATATTGAATGACACAGTTTCCCTAGTGAGATCCAGAAAATAGCAGTCAGATTTGACATGTGAAGCTGTCCAGAGCCAATCTACAACAGTGAATGAAAATCATATTATATGATTAAACTACAGGAGCCAACCTGATTCCCTAGCCAGAGAACTTGCCACCAGAGGCAATTACGGAACATTTATTACAGTGTTCAAAAATACTGTGCTGGGTTCAGCTAAAGTATTTACTGGAAGCCTGGGAAAATTATTATAATTTTCTTCTAGGAGGAAGAACAAAGTTAAATGCAGAACTGTCATTCCTCTATCACCAAATTTTAGTTTCTACACACTTATATTCCTGAAAAAAGAAAACTTTTAAGTTTTTAAGTTAAGCCTTTAAGAAGCTGAGAACTTCAAAACAAATCGTTAATATACATGAAATTGTTATGGGGCAGTTAATTTATAATTTATATCATAGAATCGTAGAATCATTTAGGTGTGAAAAGACCTTTAAGATCATCAGGTCCAACCATTAACCCAGCACTGAGAAGTCTGCCACTAAACCCTGTCCCTAAGCACTGCATCTATGTCTTTTTAAACACCTCCAGGTATGGTGATTCCCCCACCTCCCTGGGCAGCCTGTCCCCAGGCTTGACCACCCTTTCCATGAAGAAATCTTTCTTAATATCCAATCTAAACCTCCCCTGCTGTAACTTGAGGCCATTTCCTCTTGTCCTGTCACTTGACACCTGGGAGAAGAGACCAACCCCCACCTTGCTACAACTCCTTTCAGGTAGTTGTAGCAACAAGGTTCCCCCTAAGTTTCCTCCAGACTAAACAATCCCAGTTCCAAAGTTCTCATAAGACTTGTGCTCTAGACCCTTCACCAGCTTCATTGCCGAAAGATATAAGAACTAAATAATTTTATTACAATAAATCGATTACCAATGCTCAATCTTTTTATAATAGCTTTTCTGACTTTATTTTAATCAGTGGAAAATTCAATATACTGGCAATTTAAATGCCCAGAATTTGTTGAGCACCTTCCTCAAATCACAAAAGCTTCATCAAGATTCAGAGCTGAATTCCCAGCTCTCCTATAATACACACTCCTACAAGTACTGAAGAACAGAGAAAGTAATTTCTTCCAAAAAGAATCATGGAAGCAACAAAAGCAACAACTTGTCTGTCTACAGGTCTGTCTGCAACACTGCCCAACACAGTGGTACCCTCATGTCAGCAGTTCTCAAAGTGATTCTCTTGCAGAAAAGTATGTTTGTTTCCATTTTGACAGAACCATGAGAAACCAACAGTTGAGTGCACTAGATTTTTCCTTAGTGCTCAGACTCTAGCATTTTTCCTGTGAGTAGAAATTGTGCACCAAAATCAAGCACTACTCATACCTAGAAAAATATCAGTTACCAATTCAGCTGTCAATACTGAGAATGACAAACCAAGTGACTCAAAACTGACCTCAAACCAAACCTAGATGCTGGTAGAAGGGCTGCCATCCTATTTTACTTTGCTCAGAAGCCAGACGGGAAGTTGTGCTTATTATATCACCAGATACGGGTGCCTAAGCATTTTTCCTTGAGGGACTATCAGCCTCTTTACACTGTCTGGAGGAATTACATCAGCATTTAAACAAAAGGTCCTAATTTCTGATTTAGATACATCCTATCCAGCATTACTCTGGGTTTATACAATTATATTTCTCTTAATCTCACTAGACAGAGAGTATTGTGAAGTAACAGTGATAAAGGAAGCTTGATATGAAAAAGCACAGGTTTGAAATCTAAGATCAGTTTAAAGGTCTAAGGATATACTTTAGATTCTGGAGTTTGATTTACAAGTCTGCAGATGACTGAGACTTGGCTTTTCAAAGTAATTAGCGTTGCACAGCACAACGTGTTCAAAGCATAGCTGCTATTGACTTTTGCTGCAGCTGTGAGTTCTCAGCTTTTCTGCATATCTCAGCTGAGTCAGCCAGAAACCGAGGATTACATCACTAGTGACTGACCACCCATGAAAAGTTTGTGCAAGTCACTTGCCCAGAATCAATTAATAAAACCACTGGCAAGAAGAGATACAACCCAATTCTCTGAACAGCATTCACAAGATTATCTTCCCCACAGTCCCCACTTCAGAATTTTCCTGTTTCTGCAACAAATAAAACAGATCCTATATACATAGACTCCACCACTACACAACCTTGATGCATCCCTAGACAACAAGAAACAAACTCACTCTTTTAACAGCAACATGAGACTATGCTGTAAATAAAGTGCATACCACAGCAAATATATACAAAAGCACTGAATGAACACTGCAGCTACAAACATGACCATTGGCATTTTCAAATTTTTTTTAAAATTTTTTTATGGTGGATTTAAAAACAAAAGCTGAAATAACTGATTCCATCACAAGGAAACTCATGTAACAAAAGTATATTGACGTCTAACTGGAACAGCAGGAGTTAAAACAGTAAATCCCTGTCTAGTTTATTAATCTCTGCATAGATGGTCACTAGTTCACAGGGACAAAGATAAGCAAATTGTTGTTGGATTTCTCCAGTACACAGTGACAAGGCAAAAAGGCTCTGGAAGATATGTGTGGTTTCTGGTGGGAAGAGATTCCTCAGCTCTATCTTTACTTGCACCCCCGTGTCCTGGCCTGACAGCCTGCCCAGCCCTGCTCCATGCCACCCAGTATTCCCAGCCGTCCTGCCACATCCCCAAAGCCCACCCTGCATGGCTTGTGTCCCGGGCTCACTACCAGAAATCTCGAGCCTTATCACCAATTATTCCTCAATTTCTCAGACTTGCAGAACTTCTACCAACCTGACTAGATTTCCTTTGTTCCCAATCTCATCATACTTTTTGTTGTTTCCTCATTTGAGTTCAGCTTTCTTTTCTAGACAGTTTCTGTACTGGGCCCAGCTAGTCTTTATTCCCTCAAGTTTCTGTCCCAACCCACAATCCAGCCCTCAGCATTAGCAATTAATCAAATCCTTCTTTTACACAACCTGAAGATCCTTCAGAAAAGCAGTGCCTAGTGCCAGTGCTGGTTGCTGCTCGGGCAGCTCAGGAGCCTGCCTGGCTCTGGGCATCCCAGCCTGAGCACCCTCCACCACGCACCCCAGGACAGACAGCAGGAGGAGGGCCAGCCTTTGGTGTGCTCTTCCTTGTCTTCGCTCAGGAAGGTCCTGCACACGTTACAAAACAGTAGTTTCAGTAGAACAGAAATAGTAGTGCCTGCTCCACTTTTTTAAGGTGTACAGAAGGCACAGAAAAACAAGGCAGATAAAAGCTGCCCAGAATTAATATCCTAACATACAGCCTTGTTCGTGGCAATCCATAAAAAATAAAATAAAATAAGTAGATCAGTCTGAGATAGACAAACAGCATGAAAACTTCATTCTAGAGAAGGGACAGAGGAAAAGCATAGTAAGGTGGAGAAATGAGTAACGGGGAGTTACTGATCACTCTCCAGCACTGGGAGGCATCAAAAGAACCTGGCAGGCAGCATGTTGAAGCAAATAGTGTTTGAAACAATACAGACAGGGCTAGCAATGCCATTACTCCTAGTGCCCCACATCTGCAAGTGCAGGAAAGCTGTCCTTTCCCTGGCGTAAAACCAGCCAAACACTAATGACTGAGCAAGGGCAGAGCGTGCCAGAGCTCAGATCCACCCAGCCCAATGTCCTGAGCCAACAACAGCCCAAACCACATGCTGAGTGAAATCCGCTGTTGTGGCAAGCCTGTTTCTCACAACACCCTTCCAGGCTCCCACAAGCTGCAGGGTAGTGACTCTCAGAGACACAGCTGGTAGCTTTTAGATTTAACAGGTCTGTCCTGGCTTTGCTGTCTTTACAAGCTGGGCTGTCATCAGTCTGGCAGGCACTGGTTGCAAGCTTGCAATCAAGTCTGATCAGAAAAACAGATTCTTTGGAGACTTTGTCTCCTACTAGTTTGTACGTCATCCCTCCCTCCCTATATTCCTCCAAGGTCAAGTCCATTCTGCATTCACACTATGTTCCCTCTTTACCTTGCATGCATTTTCTCTCACTGTTTCTAAATAAATGCAAACTTCTCCTTTTACTGTAGATACCATTCCAATGTAGTGAAATGACTATATTGTTCATTTACCAGTAAACCATCAAGCCATATTTGTTTTGGCATTTCTTTTTCAGCAAATGCCTCCAGGTGCTTAATGAGTTTTGTTTTCATTCAAGTATTCATGCAAAACTTTTCTGTGCTTATTCTCATGTGTTTCTCTATAACAAACACTATCATTCCTCCTCTGAAAAACACAAGAGAACCACTTTACAAGCAGAGAATCTTTTATAATATTCAATACACAGTCTGTATTCCTCAGCTTCAATTTCTTGTAACTTGTTTTTCCTCAGTCAATTTGGCTGCTGATGTCAGCTTCCCCCTGAACAAGAGGCTTTATAAAAAAACATGAATTGCATGTGTAAATTCTAGCTACCTATTTTATGAAATTATGAAAAAGCAAGGCTGAGATATGGATTTCAAGTTTTCCTAAATTTCTTTATTTAATAATAAAACATTCTTGCAGTGAGGGCCTTCAGGATGATGCACCTCAGGGAGAGGTGTCATAAAGTAACACAACAGACTTCTAACTCACATGTGGAGGAGGTCAGCAGAAAGGGAAAATTAGCATCATATGATACTTGGTTTATGTTCCATGACAAGCGAGTTGCCTGTTTTGTGATAGGTTTTTATCATCAAAAACAAATTTAGGACTTGTTGGCAGCTTTGTCAGAGAAGGTTCTGCCTACCCATGTTAATGAAGAAACGCAGGAAGGCTGGGTAAAAGATCTTTAATTAATACCAAAACACAGAGTGAAATGTAGGTCACCTTTAATAACCGTGTTAGAGTAACAGCTGTGTGTTTCATTTTTGTTGAACAGTTTGTCAGTCAAGGGTTCTTACTAGATACAATTTGGCTTACAAAGAAATACTGAGTTAAGGGGAAAGACAAGAACTAGAAAGCTGTATCTGAATGCAACTAATAACCAAGCAAAGGAATTTGGAAGTGCCCCAAAAGGAACTGAGGAAGGCACAGCATTTTAATACTATCATGTAAATATTATGAATGGACTATAGCCTATGGGGGAAATGTATTTTAGCAGAATGATTATTTACAATGCTAGACAGAAACAGCTGAATGAAAAATACACCATTTCAAGTAATATCCTTCAGGATTCTATGTCATAGCAACCTAGTCACATAGTTTGTCGGTGCCCTATATTCCATAGGAGGAACATCATTTCTAGTAAGAGTCAGACCTCCGAAAGATTACAAGGATCATATCATAGGATTACAGAGTCCAGAAAGAAGTGTTCAGGCAGCACCAATACATAGCCACATTTTGTATCAGGGGTCTGAATAAACGTCAGTCATGGGGGATAAATCCCAAGGGAAAAACCCCAACAGTACTGCTGTGTGAGAGCAAGGGATATGGGTTGCAGCACGGAAAGAGAATTTACTTGGTCCCATTGCTATAACACTACAGCAAAAGAGTATTACTCTGCCTATCATATAAAATCAAAAGACAGTCATTCGATGTGTAGATGGAACCAGACCTCTGGATGGCTTTTATATTGAATAAGCTGAGAGCAGCCTCAAACAAACTGAATTTCTGAGCAGTATGACAGACTTCTGCATAAACCAGAATGGCTATTTTGGTCAAAAGAATTTATGCCCGGAATTTTCCAGGAAAACACTGTGGCAGCTTCTTCCATCTTTCCAGAAACAATTTGCTATGTGACTATATCCTTTACTTTATATGAGAATATGTATTACTTCACCCTTGTGTATAAGGTTAACCGTTCTTTTTTACTAGTACTTTTACCAAATGTAAATACCATTTTACCAGTAGGAAAAAATGTATGTAAGTGATGTCACTTGCTAAGACTTAATCTGATAGAATCATGGAATCATTGGAAAGTTTGGGTTAGAAGGGACCTTAAAGGTCATCTAGTCCAACCACCCTGCAATGAGCAGGGATATCGTCAACTAAAGCAGGTTGCTCAAAGCCACATCCAATCTGACCTGGAATGTTTCCAGGGATGGGGCATCCACAACCTGTCTGGGCATCCTGTGCCAGTGTTTCACCACCCTCATCGTAAATTGATAGAAGTTCTTCTATTTATTTTTATATATATATCTATTCCATAAAAATGAAGTCTTCACAGGATTGATCCACAGAAAGTGAGCGATAAATATTTTGATGAGGGTTACACTCTGAAGTTCTGCAGAACTACTTCCATGTGAGGTGCCTCTGAATTGCAAAGCATATGTGTAGGATTAGAGTGATGTAAGAGGTTTATCTACAGACAAAGACTCAAATAAGTACTGCCTAAAATGCAAGACGTCTGACAGATCTAAATCATTAAATAGTGAGCTAAGAGCTTTGTATGTGTTCTATGGATCTAGAAGGTTTATAACCTCCAGGTTATGAAAGTTTCTTAAAACATTAGATGCATCTGGATTCGCTACGTCATTATCTAACTTAAAGGTTCTCCAAGCCTTCCTTCACTTTTTGCTCTCCTAAGGAGAGTTCTAAGTTGCTTTTACCACAAGTTACAGGGACTAGATTTGTGGGCTACAGCAACCAAAAAGGAGACAGGACTTGGATACTCGATGCTATTATAACCACACTAAAGGTGAACAGTTTCACTTGCTTTCTCACACTGAGGTGCACAGCTGCCAGGGGGATGCTGTAGCACACCAATCTCAGTCTTCCTGCAGATACTGCTCTCTGTGTGACTCTGGCATGGAGCCACAAAGATAATTTGATTTTTGCTAGCATCTTCAATGCTACAAAATAAAATTTTACAATTCTCCTAGCCCAACTCTAATTTCTGAGCAGGTCTGGCACAATTTTATCTTCTGCATCTTATTATTGAACCATTTCAGCCACTCTTGAAAACTTGTACTCCATCTGACAGAATCTGACACAGAACTAAACACTGAATATTCATAGTATGCCAAACACAATCTATATTTTCAGGATAACTTTAACTGACTTTCAGGCACAGAAAAACAAGTATGACATGCATATTTTGTGTGCCACAATATACCAGAAATGAACCCAAGCGATACATTCTTAACTTTGTCAGAAAGTAAGCAAGCAGGTAATGGGCATTCAGAACAGCTTGCATAAGAGTTTGTATTTCCTGTAAACATTTTTACATGCTCTACATACATTCTAAATAATGTTAATTTTAAGACGTTGTTTATTCTTTGGTTTTTTTCATTTCTAATAATTTTTTTTCTGTGAAGATGCACAATCAAGTGCAAGCCACCCCTAAACTGTTGTGCTGAGGTAGCAATCCAAACAAATTTGAGTTGATTCTTAAATTATAAAAGCAACTGATAAAGTGACTTATAAGAATGGCGGTGTAGATCAGATCACCAGCAAACAACATTGCACATCATCTTCACTGGCCGTAATCGTCACACTCCTGGCACATCACAGTGGGCCAGGCTACATATGAGCAATTCAACTCAAGCTTTATCCTACTCAATTTTGCTATGTAGCCGTATTCCTATAGCAACAAGAAGCTGAATGAGTCCAGTTGCTATACAGATACTTGAATCCACACTATGTAGACTATAATAGCTGGCTGGATCTCAGTAACCTCTGTATGACAAGCACCTAAACAGGGAAAGAAGTGATCGTCATTCCCTATGGACTAACCAAAAGCAACTTTTTTTTAATGTAACATTATTTCAGGACTACAGTAGTATGAAGTCATGACCACAAAAATAGATTCAGTTCCTAAAGGAATTACAAACCAGTCTATAAAATCACCATCTGATCTCACAACACAAAAAACTTAAAAAGTTTTAAAGAATATAATAAAATGTGCAAGAGACAGAAGGTAAAATCAGCAGGGACAATGTGTCCTGATGTCGTACTTCCGTTCATTACAAATGCATCCTACCAAGCTAACAAGAAATCCCTCCATCTCTTGGGGAATTCACCAACTAAAACCTAAACAATTCAACTAAACAACAACAACAACAAAATAAACGCCAAAACCCAAACCTGTGTATTTCCTTTTTCTGGCTGTGGAACTGTAATCCCAGTTTTGTGACATGTAAACACAATCTGAACATAATACACCAAGAACGTCATCTTGCTTTGCGGTAGGGACTTCAAACAACATCTTAATTTACATTAAAGAATGGTTTGAACCTTTGAACCCTTAAATCAAAAGAACTAAAGTGGAGGACAACTACAATATACCTGACAATTGCTCAGAACAGTTTTCAAAATGTGCCTTTCTTCCATACAGGAGGCTATGACATGGAGTAAAAATGGACACACATGGAAAAGAATGGTGCATAACATTGGCACTTACATTTCCCAGATGTCCTCTGGTAGGTTAGCTGGAATTTCTGTTAAGCCCCTTCCTCGACAATCCACTACATTGTTGCTGCAGGTGCAGGCAGATGGGCAAGTGATGGAACTGGCACTGCATGATGGAGGTTCAGACTGGGAACCTGAGACATAATGAAAACATTAAGTGTTAGTTTTGAAAAATGAGCACCTGAGATTTTAACAACAAAATACATCAGCCTCTGAGTTTTACAGATCCTTTTACTATATTAAGTAATAATTTATTTGGATTCAGTGAATCTAATGTGCTACAAATCAACTGCAGAGAAAAAGTGCAAAAGATTATTGTGTTCTTATTCTTGCTCAGTCTCGACTCTATCAATCTCTTTCTCTTGTGAATGCTTCTTTGGTCCCCTCCATGATCAACCATATCAATTTATTCAAAGTTTTAAAAATAAGCCTTAAGATCAAATAGTATTTCCAAAACTTATCTTTAACACAAACATTCCTTGAGTATTCTTCCATACTGAGAGAAGACTGTCATTAGTGATGACTTATGTTTTTGAAATGAGGTAACCTGTTATGGCATAAAGACTTGAAATATAAAGCTAGTTTTTTTCAATATAAGACAATGTTAATGGAAACACATGAAGAATTCAGAAAAATGTGAATTCAAACCTCCAAATCCTTGCTTAATCTAGTAATTCCTGTGAAAGACAATAAACTACTTACAGAGCAATGGTTTAGCATGATGACATTGCTCTATATACGTTCTAGTCAATCCATTAAATTTAAGTTTAATTGTCATTAAGTTTTTTTGAAAATGTAGCAATTATGTCAATTTTGCTCAAATGGTTATGATTCTTACGTTTAAAATTTTGATATATACATACACTTAGACACAGGAAAAATGGTTTTGCTACACTAATTGAGGTTATCAAGATGTAGCAGTTACTGACTTATTTATGGTGAGTCATATTTCTAAAGTACATATAACACAAGAAACCTCAAGTATCTTTCTGACCAGATACACAAGGCTGAATGTGAAGGCTTGTGTTGGTAAGAAGCGACAAAATCTTAATAGAAACAGGAAGAACTGGTGTCTTTCTAGACTTCAGTAGATTATAATTCCAAAACATATTTGGTTTTTTTGTTGGAAAAATTAAAACATCCTAATTGCCAAATCACAAATACACGTGAAAACACGGAAACCTATACACAAATCTGTGCATTCTTGGGGTTTGTCTTGGAAAAAGACCCATGATTCATACTTCCATAAATTATAACTGCAGGTGAACAAAAGTTCAAAAATATTTGCTTGCACGAATTTGCAATCCAGTATCATTATGGCAATTAAAATTTTATAAAAATGCAACATTCTTATGAATTTTCTCTCTTGATTTATGTCTACATATCCCTGGTGTAACCCTTAACTTTGCACAACTTCAACTTGTATGGCAAGCCTACACATTTTTAAGGACTTGTAAACAGCAATGAAAAGTCAACATCAGAAAGACATTCAGTGGCACCTCTATCATTATTTTGAAAGGCAGATACAGTTTGAAAAGATGTCAGCTGAAAACTTCTACAGGCTGACTTTACACTTGCAAAGGCACCCTCCTGGAAAGCAAAAGACAATTAGTACAAAATCATGCCTTTCATTAGAAAGGTATTGAATTCTAATGTGAATTTGCTTCTGTTTGTCTGATTTTCCCTTAGTTCATACAGGTGGTCATCCCTTTGAAATATTATTTTGTAGCCAGGGATGACAGAGCTGCCTAATATTAAAGTATGCTGTTGAGTTTCAGTATAAGAACACCATTTCAACTGGGTACAAAATGTTGCCAAATTAAAGTATTGGGTTTGAATTTTATTTTTTTTTATTGGGTCATCACCTGACTTTCTGTCAGGACAGCAGGAGAAAAATATGGCTTTCATAGCACTGTATGTTTTAAATATAGCTTTTTTTGATGACAATCAGAGCTGTAAGTGACTGTATTTTGGTAGACTAGACCTTGCAACCCCCATTCAGGCATCCAAAATTAGTATTTTCTGAGGTAGTGACCATCTTGGAAAAAAATGGATCTCACAGGACATCTATGGCATGGGTAGAAGTCAAATTCATTCTTTATGAGAGTGGGAAGCTGCTTTCATCATGAGATGATCTTAATGATCCTTTCTCATTGATAAAATACACTTATTTATAGCCCACTTTCCAACTTCTATGGCAGCTGCAGATAAGGAGTTTACCAGCAACAGACTTTTATCTCAACACAGAGCTGGTTTCAGTATTAGAGCAGCTTCACCCTACATGGAATCAAATTGGTAAAAATCTACTGTAAAAGATAGTCCAATAATGTATTTAACTTCTAAATCCTAACACATATGGCCCAAAAAATCAAACCCATATTTAACAGGCAACTTGAACTTTGACTTGTTCCAGTTTCAAAATCTTATTAGACATTGTCTTGACATAGTTTACATATAAACCCAGGTGTGTAATACAGTATTTAAGTTGCAGCTATTTGAACAACACCACCACAACTTCACTGTTTAAACATGTACATGTGTAACAGGTAGGACAAGCAGCTCTCTTGGGTCTGTCTTCTGACTACAGAAATGCAGGGCAGACATACCATCATTGCGAATTAATAGAATTCCTTCAAAACTAATGGAACTCTGCTGCATACCACCAACAGCATTGCCAGCTCTGCCTTTCACAGAGTTTCTGTAAGATTTTAACTTTATTACTTCCAAAAGTAGTTTATATTTCCTCAAAATGAGACAGGCCTCTGTTGTTTGCATAAGAACAAGAGGTTTGTTCTTACAACCTGATCACAAGTGTTTTAAATTTTCTCTTTGTCTGCCCACCCTGTGGTGCAAGTCCCAAAACAAAATGAAGAATGAGGGAAGTGCAAACGGGCTATTGCAAGCTCTTAGGGATAAGGAGAAACTATCAAACTGGGAAGAAACACTTCAGAGCAATCCTTGCTCCCTGGGAGGCAAAAAGAAAGTTGGTAGCAAGGTCAAATCTTCCACGCACCCTTTATCATCACATGTCTGATGTGCTTTCTGAGAAAGCTTTGTATGAGGGGAAATTCCATTTTGCACAGTTGTAACACTACAACATATCACTGTGGGTTAGAGAAGCAGTAGTACACTCCCTTTTCATTAGGGCACAGCGTCAAAAAACATATTGCCAGTTGGAGTTTTAAGAGGCTGTTCCTGACTCTACTGCATCTAAATCAGCAGTAGGTGATTCAGTGGAACCCAGTTCATCACCTCCACATCTTGTACGATGCAGTGTTGCAGAGCACTCTAATAATAGTTTCTGCCACTTTTGACTGACATTTTGTGCTTAAGAGTAATAATACTTCTGATTCCATGCTGAATACAGGCATCTATATTTGGTGCAATTCTTTCCTCTTAATGAGCAAAAGCAGATCTGTCCTGTGGATTTCTGAAAAATTTAATGAAATAAAAACGCTGTCCATAAATTGCTGTCATTATTAACAAATGTTTTTGGTTATGTTTTGCCTTTGCAAAGAACAAAATACTGTATTACACATGGACACTCAACAGGCATCTAGCATATATTCCATCATCTCTTACACAAACAGTCATCTGTTAAGGTAAAGTTTTCTTGAATAATGCTATAAACAGAATTTCAAATCTGATTTTGATTTAACTGCTTCAATTAAATGAGGATCCACTGTTAGCTCCATAGCAGATCTATAGTGTTAAAGCACAAAAAAATCCAAAAGCACTTAATCAGTTTATTGTTTGTATAGTTGTGGAGAGCTGGTGAAGAAAGGACTGGTCAAGAAGACAAGACTAAGGAGGCTATGGAATTTAAAGGTCTTTAAACCTAAAATTTGGGTATGATTTTTGTAGGTATGCAGAGTATAAGCATACAGATAGATCAAAGACCCCAAGGCTATACAGCCTCTAAAGAAGAATATCTGACATCTAAAAATTAATTTTCCTTTTACTGCCAATACTTCTTCAAAAGAAAAGACACAGGAAAAGCAAAAATATTTCAGATTCCCATTTGTATCTTTCACAAGTGCAGTAAACTCCTCAGCGTGGATGCAACAAAAGGAAATGGCCATAGACAAGCCAGCTGCATTTATATTCTTTCTCTTCTGAAGTTCTTACTATCTGTCATCTTGTCATTTCAGACTTTCTGTTACACAGCAGCACTAGTTCACCGTGTTAATTATATTTTTCTCTAAGAGAAAAAATCATCAAATCAATTACACATTTGGCTATTAAAAAACCAACACTAACAAAACATGGAAGCTAGGATAGGAATACGATTAACCAAAATTACTACACTTTTTGTTCCTGATGTGATGGAATGACAGCCTCAGTGATTATGGTAGTTAATATATGGCCTGACATTGGCCTGCACCACTTTATTTTACAGTGTCAGACTATGGGTTAGAGTGACAGAGGAGACTGGGGAGATACTTAGGACCCAGCAGTTTAAAGAGAAATTAAGCATTTTTTTCAAATAAGCATCTCATTGGCCTCTAGCCTTTTAAGAACAGCAAATAGGCTGATATTACAATTAGGATAGAATGGTTATGGTGTATAATTGAACAGTTCAAATCTCACAGGCATTTAAAATAAATTTTGCAATGACTAAATAAACTAAATAATCTCATTTGCATTGACACCCAATTACAGCATACTAAGTAGTGTGCTTTATTACCTCCTTACCTATCCAATTTCCAATTGCTTTACAGGCCTTTTCCACCAGGAAAATGTTAGTTATTTGTGCAAATTATTAATGGTTTTTAAGATAAATCTGACAGAATTTACCAGTTCAAAATCTGTGGTGGCTTTGAACCATTTTAAGTGTAGCAGACATGAAATTATTGATCAATAAACAAAACACTACAAGTATTGCATATCTGTGGATATATTATGAGCTTTTGTGGTTCAATTAAATAACCCATTGGAACTTCTTACAACGCTGGGACACATGAAACCAATTACTACTACATGAACTACAGTTTCCACTAAACTCAGTCTCAAAAAGACACCAAAAGCAGATACATTGCTCTTGAATGGTGTTTGCATCCCAGTATTAGAATACACTTGAGTGTGTACAGTCCTGCAGAGAGGTATGTACGGGCAAGTCAATCACAACTATCTGCAAAGTTAGCATCCCTTGTTGATGGCAAATATTCCATTGATGGAGAAAAATTTGTACAAATATGTTTATTCTACAGGAATGTGCAGCAAATGTTTTTTGTAAATATTTCCATCTATAGTTGTTCAACAGCTTTTTGCTGAACACAGCAGTAAGTATTTATGATTGGTGACTTCAGCCCCTGGCTGATGAAGTTAATACCATCAAGTTCATGGTACAAAAAAATTAGCTAGTCATGAATATTCATTATTTGGTTCAAGTTCACTGTTTTGCTGAACATTCCCAAACAGTAAATTTATCTGATAAAAATTCATGGCATACGAGCACAACTGCTCTGTAGGCAAAGCCAACACCAATGGGCTTACAAACAAATATTGAGGAATAAAAAAGGAAATAGCCAACTGCAGTGAAAGGAAGGTCTGGCATAATGAATGAAGCCTACTATATTCTACAAAAAAATATGTTACATGTGTCAAAAAATATCAGTAAAGTAACACCATTGAAAATCAGACCTTACTTCACATTGTCTTATCCTAAAGCACTAAAATTAGAATTATTTAATTAACAATAATAGTACAAAAATTGTATGGGATACTTCTAAACAAAATGGAAGCAAACAGAACAAAGAAGCAGGCTCACCTATAACAACTGAGGCTTAATAGGTAGATTTGTTCTTCTGAAGGATTAATAAAACAGAATCTTTGATACAACTTAAGTCCTTTCAAAACTATGACAAAGTTGGTTTCCTCTCAGGAAATTTATTCCAGCTACGTCTTCCATAGGAGGGATTGAAAAGTTAAGAGTTTGAATGTCTCCTATGGCCTGGGCCCAGTCTGAGCCTTTCTTTGAAGGTCTTTCTCCAGCCTTGTCAACACATGGATTACTTCCTAAAAGCAGCCAGAATTTAACTTTCTGACCACTGCACCACAAGGAAGGCTGTCAGCATGTATTTGGTTCTTGGGGTTTGTATACTATTTGTTCTTCCAAAACAGGCTAAAGACTAAAAAAAATATAATGTTGCCAGATAAGTCTTGAAAGATGTTCTTCTGCAGTTCAAATGGCATCTTGTTAACACCAATTCCACAATTGGTAACAGCAGTCTAGAAGGTGCCATATGAAGTGACATTTAAAAATAGGTCCAGAAATAATAGTGACTTATAAATATATTCAAGCTTAAAAATGAAGAGGAAGATAAATTATTTAAGTGAAAGGATGCCACCTGTACAAGGTTAAATGATAGATCATGGCCATGATCAATTGTAAGCCTATGAAAGAAGTATAGTTGTGGAATGGCCGTCTAAACAAATTATCCATTAAGGAACCTCACCTGTTTTATGATGAAGTTTAATAAAGTTACAAAAGGGATAAAAATAGTTTAAGATTATGCTTTGAGTCCCTGGGGATTGATTTGCTGGTATTGGAAAAGGGCTTTTTAAACACAATTCACTTTGTTGTTTTTAAAGTGTGCCTGCCTCCTGCTGCAGCCAACACAGGACTTGACCTGCCTCAGTACAAAAGCTGGTGTCCTTAGGAGGAGGAGGAAGATGGGATTCACTGCGGTCAGCAGCATCACAGACTGACACAGCTACGCAGGTGACGCCTGTCAGAATGCGACATTTCTACTGATAAGGACCCCCATGGGCTCCGGCCTGGTCAGGAGCTCACTCAATGGCCAGATCTGCAGTGAGGAAGCACTTTTGTCCAGATGAGCAGGCAAGGACTGATGTGAGGCGCTGCACCCTTCCCAGAGCTTCCACAGAGTTCCTTGGACCAAATTCTTTGGCATTTGGAACACGCTAAGGAATGCAAGGCAATAGTGACCTTCCTTGTCTTTCTCCTGGGACAGCCTGAGGTTGCTGCCTTTGGTCTTTTGCAAGAGACCTCTGGTATATCCAAGCTCTTTATGGTATCTGGAACTTACAGAATAAAATTCTTATGGCTCTTCTGATCTAATCACATTTGCCTACAAATACAAGGAATTAATTCAACAAGTCAGGAGATACTTTCAGTTTGGGTACGGACTGCTGGTGCAGAGGGGCAACAGGGGCCTCTGTGAGGAGAGGCAGGTCCTGCCCCGTGCCAGGCACAGCCGGTTCCCACCGGTTCCACAGCGGCCCTGCTGCAGGGCAAAGCTGGTTCCCACCGGTTCCACAGCGGCCCTGCTGCAGGCCACAGCCAGTTCCCGCCAATTCTGGCCAGTTCCACAGCAGCCCTGCGGCCCTCAGTGAAGCTGGTGCTGCCTCTGTGAAAGTGTGTTTCAGAAAGGGTGAAGCGGTGCCAAGCAGTGAGGAGTGAAGAAAAAAGTGTGAGGAACAGCCCTGGGAGCAGCAAAGTCAGAGACCAAGGAGCGGGGAGAGGCTCTGGAACAGGCCTGACCTTCTCCCTAGTCCTGTTGAGGAGGGTGAGTGAGAGCAGCTGGGTGTCTGGCAGTCATGGGCAGCCCACCATGGCTGTAATGCACCTACATCACTAAATTTCACTGGCAGTAAACATTTATATGAATCTGATATTGACTGTACGCAACTTTGTATTTGCCACCTATTCATTTATGGAATTCTGCAGTCATTTTATAAGCAGCTCTATGCTTTTTTTTAATTACTCTTATTGAGTGTTGTCCTAGTTGCATCTGGGATAGAGTTAATTTTCTTCCTAGTAGCTGGTACAAGGATCCATAAACGTGTTGCCAGTTACATACACGAATCAAACAGAAAAAGTCTGCAGATTCCATACAAAGGGTCAGCCACATACTCTGAGTCAGCCCTGTTTCTTCGCGTTGAACACCGCTGCTCTGGGCGCACTAGCTCAGAACCAGGCTGTGGTACCCATCTGTGGCAGCACAGACCACCATGACGCGCATCCACTGCATACCAAAATACTACCAACCTACTAGTAATAAAACAAGCCACTGGTTTTGGACATTAACATAAACCCCAATTATGTTATTTTTCTTACAGCAAAAGTTCAAAAGCTCAGTGGCTGGATAATTATACCCCAACCTGCCATCATTAAATAAGCATTAAAGAGCTACACATACTGCTCTGGGGAAAAGCGAATTCCAGAAAAAAGGTAATTATACTAAAAAAGGTAAGACATCATTTTTGGACATTAAAACTAAGTTTGTTGTAATTTAAAGCCAATTTTCAGCTTTGGCGGTGCTTGAGTAAATACATATTTATCCCTCGGATTTGCAAGATGGTCCCCCAAATGAAAACACCTTATGTGGCAACTTACATATGAAGCAATTCAAGTACATTCTTACAGGAGAAAACAACATAACTGCTAGTGCTGGAGTAAATTTACATTTGTATTAAGACACTTAATAGAAACAGAAAACTAAACTCCGATAAACAGCGATTACTGTCTCTCCAAATGTCCTATAGGAGGAGTCATTTGAGGAGCAAGTAACAAATACACAGTATTTAAATGTTTCTTTACATGAGATGTCAGTATTAAATTTGTGGTAGCAAATTATAACAGGAAGTAAAAATTCTATCAGAGTTCAACAAAAAAATTCTAAGACCAAACTGAAAGCACAATTTTTACCAAAAGGCTTTTAAGTCATACAACACTGAATGTCCTGCACAGACTCCATTGTAAGAGGAGTTGTTGGGTCTCTTGACAGCCACAAAAAGCATGAACCTACTCAACAGTGAGAAAATATTATTTGTCTAGAATGACTCACAGGTCACTCTTTTGGAAAGAGGTCAAAGTTAGATGAAATGGTTAAGCTCACTTCTAAAAGCAATAACACAGCTGCAGAATGAGGGCATCCCGCACAGCAGAAAGTGACCATTCACCCACACAGAGAAAAAGGCCTCCTCCTCCGTCTGCTCCTCCCACTTCAGCTACCCAGCTTCCTGTGACCATTAAAACTGAGGGCCAGTAGCAGCCCTTCTCTGCATGAACAGGAATGGACTGCATGGAGAGAAACTGCCCTGCTCCCTCAGGAGCAATTGCTACCCCCCAGCACTATCAAAATCTGCATCATTAGCAAATAGTCATCCCTGCTCTTTAGTTTCCAGGGAGCACCAATCTTCTGTGCTGGCAGCACCTCCTTGTCCCATGTTGAAAGCAGCAGACCTGCTGCTAGTTATGCAAATACACTATTGCACAGTCTTTTAAATAGCAGCAGACTGGGGGGAGTTCCTCTCCCCGCACACTTTTCCTTTGGTATCTTCTGAATGTTCTCATTAAGAAACTGAGCTTGAGGAGTGCTATTTTATTCATTACTCATTGTTGGTTGTCTCCTCAATAATATGCTATGAAGTTATTAGGAAAAAAATGGAACAAGACAATTCACTGAGTTTTGTGGTCTGGGACAGAGTAACAGCTATGTTTTAAGATCATTTGACCTCACCTAAACAAACAAATCTGCTTCCTCATTACGGCTTCCAGTCTGCATTAAGCAGCAGGAAGCTAGCATATATTCCTCTTTATTATACCTCAGCTGCAGTAGCAGCGTATGAATCAGAAACTCTAGGTCTTCAACCGAGATTTGAGACGATGAACTATTTTCTTAAAATCAGTATCAGTTTATTTAGCCAGAAATCACTAGACACTTGGCTCTGCTAGTGATTTCTTACATCAATTTCAGACTGAATTTTAACTTATTTTATCCAAATTATATATCTTGATTTTCATGAGATTCTTGTAGATTCTCCAAATGGGAATGAAAGATCAAGAATCAGAGAAAATGCTTTCTAATGAAAAAAAGAATGATTTATGGATCCAGCTTCTCTCTCTACAATGCTTGTTTAATTATTTAAGAAAACTATCTTAGGAAGGTAATTAAAAATCACATATTTTACATTTAAACTTTGCTAAATTTCATATTGCAAGGCATACAGGACAAATCAGCTCCAAATTAATGTCAGGTTTTAGAATCTGGTGCGACTTACATGAAAAAAACCATGAATTCATTAACTATCTGCTCTGTAAGTGTCTGGTCTATTCTAAGAAATTTCATTCAATCTTTATACTCCATTGTAAATGCTGTCCACTGAAGAATACCTCAAGCTACTGGCCAAAACTGTAACAAATCTGTATCAACCCGCACCTTTAAATGGGCAGCAACAGAAAAAGAGAAAAATCAACTTCCTTCCACCACCCGGTGCAATCAACTCACTGTCTCTGCCTGCTTACCTACCAGATCATCTCCTCTGCAAGCAGCCAGTTGAGAACTGATGACGTTTGAGCTGTTCTGACAGCAGCTAGCAGAGAACAGCAGCGGCTGAAGTATGCTACACATCACACTACAAGACACAATGCTCCTGAATGCTTCTGCTTTATTCTAACACGCAGTTCAGATGCATATATATTTTCTCATGTATATCCTTAGGAAACCCAGAATGATTCATATAATCGTAAAAAAATCCAAATAGGGTCACTCGGTGGGCCCTGCACAGAACACTGAAAAGACCAATGTGCTACTGATGGTATAACTTCATGAACCCACTGCATCAGTTTGCAAAGGTTTACAGCCACACTAACACAGGTGAGAAAACACATTATGACTTAACTGATCAATATGTAAATTAATTTCAACTTCAATAAGAAAAAGTAGAAGAAAAATCAAAGAGCCATAATAAAACTTACATGAGAGGAAAATGAAATAAAATTACTCTCCTAAGGAGGTCAGAGGAGGACAAGAGAGACAAATAGGCAGAGAGAGAGAGAGTCTACGTGTTTGAGACAGACAGAGTTAGAGAAGCCAGTTCAACAGTGAAACATCTGAACATGGAAGGAATCTGGGTCTGATCCAAGCAAAGACTGGAAGGCTCTAAGAGGTACCGAGCGTTAGTCAGCACCCCCAGATGCTTCCCTGCTAGCTACGGGAATATAAAACAGTTCCCAAGGATCAGAGTGCACATAGTGTTTCAACTGACAAGAACTCTTTGCTTAGTATACTGTTTTCTCTTGTCACAGCAATGTAGCAGTGAATTGTAAGGTCATAGTGGAGAGAGGAGAAACGCACCTATGTGCAGCACATCAACAGGGGCACTCATCCTCTGGTGCCACACAATTTCCCCTTCTGCAACATACTGTCTTGTAGGAGACTATCTCACCAAACATCCCAGAGCTCAATAAGCAGCTGTGCAGGAGGAAATAAATGTCTGTTTGGAGATTTCTTTGGGAACAGGTGGCTTCAAGGCAAAGGTCCAGGAAGGCTGCCCTGTCAGGGGTGGCTCTGGAGGAGAGACTCTCCTATGAGGAGAGGACAGCTTCCTGAAGAAGCTGTCCAGAAGGCTCTGGTGGGTGACAGGACTGCCAGCAGTTCTCAGCACTCTCCCCCAGCGGTGAGGGGCCCTCTAGTCCCAACTCGGCTCAGTTCTATTAATGCCTTTCCACAAATGCACAAATGCAACTAGACGATATTTGAAAACCTCTCTCCAGGCAACTACACACTATTTAACCCTACAAGTTCACCTACAGTTCTGAGCCAAATGCTCATGGGCATGAACAAGTGAAACCTGGAATTGCTTTTCCACTGCTCACAATTTGCACACAAGTGCCATTTCAATTAACATTTTTATAATTTATGTGCACAAGCTGAACAACATTTTTGAAAGACTGACTCTCAGTTGACATTAAGTATGACTCAGTTTACACAGATATATCTGCACATAAGTCTGACTTCAGCAACATTATCTTGAGAGACTCTGCACCTAAAAAGAGATAAACAACACTGTGCAAAACTGGTAGCATAGTGTCCACAAGGAATCAAGCAATTTGGGTCCAGTTATGGCACCTCTCTAGCAGTGTTTCACTTCTTCTTTTTCAACTTAGGGTATTCCTTGGTATATAGCATTCGAAATTTGTTTTGAAAGGAACATTTGTCATAAAATTAGGAAAAAAACCCTATTCTTGCATAGGGTTCAAAAAATAACCAGAAGTCAGTTTTTCAAGGATGTTTTTCTTCTTTCTCCAAATTATTTTATTTTTTTTCTTTCTCCAAAATATTTGATTCTATTCTTTCTCCTTTGAAGCATGCAACAGCACAAGTTTTGAACTGGAATGTTCTAAAGAAGCCCATTTTACAGTGGAGGAAAAGCTGCGTTTTCTTTTGCTGTGATGATATTACCACTGCCATAAAAACACAAGTGCTTGAAATGCTGAGCCTATACTTAAACTGAGTAGTTCACTACATTGTATTTCAGCTCTTCATAAATACAATGCAAAGGCAGCTTTCACTGCCAGCTTGAGGTTGGTTACAGTGATTCATTTAAGCTTAAATCGTATAAAATTCCTGTGCAGAGGGACAAGTTCAGTTCACTATTCACCTCCTGTCCTGGTTTGACTTCATAGTCAAACATGAACAAATTATGCTGTAAAATCAGGAACAAGAACTGTAATAAGGAGCACAGAAGATCTATATCCTCTTTAAACTAGCTGTCCATGTAGCTTTTTGTCAAACTAGCACTCACTGAGTTCTCTGCTATATTCTACACTAAAATGAGCTCTTCAATACATTTCTTTTTCAGTGTATTTTATTTCCAAAATGATGGTTAGGAGATACAGTTGATGGGACTGTCTCACTGAAAGTTTCCTTCCTTTAATTTTTATTATTTAAAAAAAAATGCAGGAAAAACTTGAGAGTTCTATGTTCTTGGTACAACAGGCAAGTGTTTAAAACCCTTTTCTTTTTTGGAAGTCATAGTCTGCACAGAAAATTCTGATTAGATAAGTACTGTCCACATTATGTTTCTCATTTAACAATTATTATCTCCTGTCCTGATTTAAACAACTCTTTTTCCCTCACTTCACTGTATCATGAATCCAAATAGCTGAACTCATGCCCCATCTGAAACTTCATTTCATGAGAAAAAAATACTGCGGTTGCCTCTTTGGTAAAATTAGATTCTGCTAATAGCTTCATTCATTCATCCATTTATTTTATCTTTCCCCTCCCAAGACTGTCAGATTTCTAAACTTTTAGTTGAACTTCTGATGTAATTATCAGATATTCTGGGCATCATCAAATCTCCACTACTGCGTAAAAGCTGCTCAGCACTCCTGAAAATCACGTCACAAAAATCACTGCTGCACAACTTCATTTTCCATGTGCCCATAACATTTTCTGCACACACGCAGGGCTGGCTGGGCATTAATTTACCATCCATGGTATAGTTAAGGGGATCATACCCTTCTTCTCCAACTCCATTTTTTTTTTCTTTCTTTGACACATATAAGTGAAACTGCAGAAAAAAAGGCATTCCTAAAAACATTTCTACCATGAGCACTTGTACTGTGTTTCCATCAGTCAGCCCATGTACCATGAGGATAAAGCTTTAGGGCTCACAGGCTGTGAGAGATAAGGACACAACACCACAAGACTCACAGTCTATCAAGATTAGAACTCTCATCGGCTTCGTAACAAGCTCCCTGTGTTACTTAGCATTTGGCCTGCAAAACTATCTCCAGACTTCTGTCTGATTTCATCCTTATTTTTTTCCACACCATGCACCCTGCCATGTCATATCTCTTCCTTTATTTCAGAGATTTCCTTCCCCAATTTTTCCATTTTTCTCTCTCTCTTTTAGTCTTTCTTTCTTCTTCTTTTAAGGCAATGCATTTCTATCACAAAAGTGCAGTTCCAGAGACGTGATGAATAGGCCCAATATATAGGCACGTAGTTTGTGAGTTGGCCGTGTATCATCAGCCTCATTTATCAGTGCGGAAACCTGTAGAACAGCGAAGTGCACTGGCTCCTTAAGAATCCTGCTTCAGTCCCTGGGATGAAATCTGCTCCTCATGTTCTATAGCCCAATCATTTTTCAACAGAGTCAGATTAGCATTTTCTATTTCCTTTCTTTGGTATTCCAGTCAGCTATAGATCTCTTCCCTTGAGAAATACCAAATTATCCACACTTAATTGATTTCTTATGCTGGTATCATTGGCAATGCTAAAGTAGAAAAAATAATTGGAGAACTGATATGTTAACTGGAATCCAATAATTCTTATAAAGCTGAAAAAATTAACTATTTGATCTACTCCCATACAGCTTAGCAATGATAAAAACAAACAGGACTGCTAGAGAATGGCACTTAAACACAACATAGTGATTTTCCACCCATAGTTTCTATGTGAATATCAATATAGGTAGATATTGACTGATAAATAAATGAATAATTGGCATCCTTACCAGAGCAGACAAAGTCCTTTTTCTGAACCTCTGACACCAGAAAGCCCCGCAGGTTCACAGGTGCCAAGCAGAAGGTGAACTGCCCGATGGTACGCCTCTGCCGCAGCCAGTCAGACAGCCAGGCCAGGTGGCAGTCGCAGTGCAGGAAGTTGGAGTGAAGCCGCCTACAAAAGGCAGAACAACCCTGAAGTCAGCGGTAGGGTTTTAAACGTAAGACACAATGAAGTACAAGTCTGCCTGGCTCTTCGCTGCCATTCCAGTAGGATCACTGCAGGTTATTGGTTACAGCTGAGTCAGGTCTTAACTGTCTATATTGCCATGTAATATACAAATGTCCACATATAAATTAGTGTTATTATTTATAATGTCTTGGAAGAACAAAGTTAAATAATGACCTGCCTACAGGTAATCATGAGCTGGCCATTCTACACAAAAGAGCATGCAGAATTTAAGGTCCCTCCCAGTAATCACTTTGCCTGTGATTTCATATCAGAAATAACTGCATAAATGTGATATCTTTGAGGGAATTCAGAGGATGGTTTGTATAAGCACAAGGACTAGGCTGAAACACAAGGTAATAGGTGATTCTTCCCTCTTTTCTTTCCTTAGGGGGTGGGGGAAGAGACCTCACACACCAGAGGCTATTGATACCTTGTACGTTCCTGTGTTGCCTGTACAAATTCATCAATGCCTTTTTTACTGTGGCAATTTAATGCAAGTACACAGGTTCTAGACAGGAATTTTCAACTCATAACAAAGAAGGGGTCTACAACAGTGTCATGCCTCACAGCAATGCCAGGGCCATTCTTTGTAATGGAAGATGTAGCCACACAGCTCCCTTCCCAGCCTGCTTCATGCCTGGCACTAGAGATCTGCAGCATTATCACATCACGGGGGGAAGTCTGCAAAATGATGATGCGTTCAGGAAGCAATGTGGTGATTTTAATAGCTACCAAACTTTAGGTCAAAACAAAAGCCCAGGATATTAATTATTTCATTCCTTGTAACAAGTCATATATTTGCAGTGTTCTAACGAAGCTGAAATGATAAACCAGATTGAAAATCCTGTCAGAAATGGTTAGAAAAAGCATTACTCACTAATATTACAGGCATTACATTTTAAAAACCCTACACAATTGGTGTGCACAGACTTAGCCTTGTCCATTCACCGTAGAAATTAACTTTCTATCTGTGAGATCTTCATATTGCACAGCAGTAGTGCAGGTCACCAGTGGCGCCTGGGCTGACAGTCCCCAGATTTGTACGTCTAGGGTGGGCAGTCACAGTAAAAGACCACAAATCTGGAACTAGGAGTTTATCCTGTAGAGATGGAAGATGCTAGTCTCCTGGGAGCACTGTAAAACGTAATTGTTTTAGAAGAATGGTGAGAAGATCTTGTGTTTAGGGATTATGAAACTATTTAACTGACACTGCAGTAAGTTAGATTGCTAGTAAAACGTTTTGTTATTATGAACCATTAATCTGCCTGTAACACTTTTTGTTTGAAAAAAACAAATAAATACATTTACAACAAAAAGAGAACAAATGTCCAGTCAGAAATCACACTAAAGAAGACTGTTCTAACTCAAGACAGTAAGCATTTCATTTAAATCCCCAATGTATTATCCCTTTCCACCACAACAGTCAACAACGACACTCAAAATCATCTTTCTCCAGGAACTGAAGTGGAGCTCATCCCATGCCATTCCTTGCATCCCCCATATGGGTGTAGGCAAGCAGGAGTAATTTCACAAAAGGGGGCAACTTTCCAGTTCTGTGAGTTGGGGTTATTTCCTCATTAGGTTCATATAGCCGGTTTCTGGGTCTTCCCATTTTGCTAGTGCAAACTGTCACCCCCCTGTCAGCTCGCCCGCCTCAGCAGAGCCCTACCTTGTCATTTCTTCAAGTTTTTTTGCGTGGATATTCTAAGTTTGCTTTTGAGAGGAGACTCTTTTTAGAGAGCCTATCAAGCTTAACAAAGCAGCTTATTAGAATATATTTTTGATAATTATATCAGTGAATATAGCTACAAAAAGACTTTTCACAGTACTTCATACACCAATTCCCTATGAACATGAAAAGCACTGAAGTGACTTGGTACACTTTCAGTTTACCCTTAAATAAAAAAAAAAAATTAAAAGAAATTATGCAATTACCTCTCTCAGCAGTCACTCATACATGTAGAGACAACAGGACACTTACCATTAAGTAAATAGGTATGGGAGACATGCTTTAACATAAATAAAGCTGTTTCAAGCAAAGGAAAGCAGATCAATAAAAACTAATTCCTGTCACTTCCAATCACGGCTAAAAGATCAATGAAACTTAGCAACAGAAAAGACAGTTAAATAAAAAAGGTTACCACAGAACTGATTTCTTTAAAGAATTCTTCAAGTGCTTCAAACCTTAGTAGCACTTCTTTTTTTCCTGTTTGGTTTTTTGGTTTTGGGTTGTTTTGGGTTTTTTTGGTCTTTTTTTTTTGTTGGTTTTTTTGTTTGTTTGTTTTGTTTGTTTTGTTTTGTTTTTCTTTCCTTCCCCTGAGATGTCATGTTCAAGTTGAATATGCTTTTTATTTTTCCTTCTCTGTTCTTTCATTTTTCCTTTATTTTTCCTTCTCTCTTCTTCTTAAATGAGAAGATTGTTTTGAAAGCCATGAAGAAAAAGCTTATTATCTACAGAACTATCACAGCAGATGCAGCTGTGGCACAGGCAGCCCCAAATGTCCTGCTAATGGATCTTGCTAGTGTGTAAAAGGGACACATCGGGAAAACACTATCCACACTGCACTGAGCCTCAGCTGGATGGGAAAAAGGGCTTGGCCCTGCTTAAGTAACATTCAGGCCAAAGATTCCCTACAAGAGCTTCTCAAAAAAAACCCCCAGCATGTCCAAGTATGAAGCTATTTGAGAAGGTGTACAAACTAATGATGATTTTTAAAGAAAACAGCAGAGTCACCAAACTATAATGAACATGGTCCACTTGGACTAAATTTGCATTAACAACCTACAGATTAGATAGTAGGTCTTACTCAGCCATCACGCCTCAGACAGCTTTCTCCCTTTTTGCAAACTATTCACTGAGGTTGTATATTAATGCAGGAGAAAAGGTTATCAAGGGCAACAAAGCTCAGGAAACTAGAGAGAATATTAACATTTTCCTCCAAATAATACCTTTATATAAATATTTCACACAGGTGAACAATCACTGATCAGTTTTACATGTGCTCAGATGTATGTTAGTTGTTAGGGTATTACTATGCATTTACGCAAAACTTGGTTAAATCAAAACAGTATTAGCCTAAATTCTGAACAGAAGATAATCAGAAAATTCTGTGTAATATGTAGCTATGCAAATTTTTTTGTTAATAATTATAATTAATAAATTATTTATTGTGAATAGTGCTAGGATGACTTGGAGATAGAGGAAGAATTTTTAATATGAAGAATCAGCAAAAGAAATTATGAAATGCTATTTGATTCCTGTATTTATATTAATTGCTGTTTTCATGACTTTTCTGCATCTGTTGAAACAGATGGAAGGAAATACAGAAAATAAACCATTTTACTGTATTTCCACCTGTCTATGTAAATTTTTTTTATTCTTATATTGAACTGCTAAGAAGGGTACTGCATGTTATTTGGCAGTCTTTGGAGACTGAAACATGCCACTTGATATTGATGAAACTGCCTTTACAGAACATGAGGTGAATGAATACGAACGCAAGTTTGCAAAGGTGCCCTTTTAGCCATAGACCCTAAATTAAATTTCCAGCAAATCCTTTTAGAGTGGTTCAGCATTCATGTTCTATAAAATGTGGCTCTCAGAATTCAATATAAAAGCTTCCCTTTATAAATCCTATTTATGACTTCCTTCCCTTTTCCCCCCTGCCCCCCCCTTAATTACAGCAGAGGGGGATTAGTCAGCGTAAGTCTCCAGGGAGCTATATACAAAGCCATCTCTGAAATTAAACTAAAAAGAAAATGACAGAAGGCATTGAGCTCTGGTAACAGACAAGACTGACTAATCTGAAGAAGCCAGGCAAATGTTCTAGACCACTGTGACTGAATGAGAAAAGACAAATCTCCAGGAACCTTAACCCTACACACTTTATCTTCTTTATCCCTTCTCTTGTAAAAGACAAACATCTAATATCCATTTAATTACTTACATTAAGATCCATGAATGTCACCATTAATGAAGAATGTAAATCTAAATCACAGGTTATCTTACATAGATTGACATGAGTAAGAGCCATTTTTCTTCAGTTCTGCTAACTTATTTAATATGATTTTACACAGACGTATGTGGCATCCTTGAAGCATTTTATTTTTTCAGTGTCACAGAAAATTTTCAGGCTAGCTACTATTTCACTTTCTTTGCTTTTAGGACTAAATACATCTTGTTTGGGTTTGAAATTTTTGAGGAAAAAAACCCAGAGATACTTTGTTTAAACATGACTTCTCCTGAAGTTGCATACTCCCTAAAAGAATTCAAAGGAATAATTTATTTAAATAAAATGTATTTGGTAGGCTATGCCTAAATTATACAAATGCACACAGTCTAATTTCACAGTCTTTGTTTTTGGTCTACCAAAGTTGATCAGAGCTTTTCCAGTGTAATGATGCCCAGCTATAGAAAAATGGATTTGACATAAGAGAAGCTTTTATAAAAAATACATCAATATCAGTGACATTTTGTTTCAGAAAGTATCTGGAAAAGAAGCTTTTTTCAAGTTCTTAAAAAAATTTCTTATTTCAGAAATTAGTATTCTGAATTTGAAAAGAAGAAACTGGATTTAAATACAGGATATTAACAAAATTAAATAACTTGATCCATCTGAGCAGTTTTCACAGTTTTGATGATATTCCAGCTTGGATCACGTTTGACATTATGGATTTTTCCACAGGAAAAAAAATAATGCCAGTTTTGTTTCCAGGTAATTTCAAGAGCTTGATAAAACTGTGTCATACTTAACCCTGGGTAATCCCCGTGCAACCACTGCCAGGGCCCTGGGGGCCCCAGCCGTCTTCCCCACCTTGCCTGGCCTCACCAGGGGCTCCCCGGGCTGTCCCAGCCCTGCGGTGGCCCAGGACTTCCACAGAGCCCTGACGGGGCTTGCAGCCCAGCCCCCGCCCCAGCCCCCCAAAGCCGTGGGGTCCCCGCGTGGCTGGGGGCCCGTCTGAGCTGCTGCCCGCTGTCCCAGCCTGGCCTTGGCTGTCCCCGTCCCCACAGAGGTGTCTGAGGCTTCCCCTGCTGTCGGGGGTCCCTGTGGGACAGGAGATCCTGCCCTGCCCGCCATGGCCCTCCCAGGGTCAGGCTGCTCCAGCCACTGGCTCCTCAGGAGAGCAGGGTGGACTGCTCACATCGGGAAGAGACTGAAATAAGAGTATCACAAGAAAACAGATATCCAAAGAGTTGGCTTACACCATTATTATCATTGTTGTTATTAGTATCAATATCATTATTGTAATAATTCCTATTATAGTTATTATTGTTGTTGTTATTATAATATACAAAGATATTACTCACAGAGTCCTGATCTTGGGCATGTGATTGAAACTGGTAACGGGAATGCGCGTGATGTTGTTGTTGTTGAGAGTACTGTTAGGAGAGAAAAAAAAAGAAAAAAGAGAATAATAGATTGATCAATTATTTACATGTCTTCAGGAACACACTGTTTACAGAAAGAAACTGCTAAAACTCTTGATAATAAATCTGCCAGGCTGCGAGCAATAAGACATGCTGACCAACACCTGATACAATTTGTATCGTATCAAGGAAGATACTGCTAGGGCAAATCAACCAAGCTGTGTAAGAATGGATGAAGGTTACTATTTGCCATGTCTGAGTACCAAGGGGTACAGGAGGTGAGTTTTTATCGGCTACTGGAATGGGTCATACTTTTTGGTTAAGCTGCCACGTTGCTTGAAAACCTGGTGCAACTCAAGTGGAGGAACATCAAACTTGCACACTGCAGCATGAAAGCTTTGCACTTGAAGTGCTCACTCTCACACAAAAGGAGTTGACTTTCACAGGCTTGTTAGTGCAGCCAGCTTACACAGACAGACAGCTCAAATTGCCCTTTTGAAAACACATGGATGGATGGGTACCCTTTCTTTGGTTTCCTTACGAAAAAAATTTATGGGTAGTGGAACAGCCCATAACACAACATGTCATGACCCAGGCATGTAAGGATTTCTGCTGCTCCATCAAAGCACAGCTTAAAGGGAATATGATCTTAGCTACTGGTAGGGACCCCCTTAGCACTTCTTATGAAAAATGAACTGACTCGATTATCATCAGCTGAGCGTGCTGCTCCCATTTATGTAGCTCCTAATTATATCAATGACTCTCTAGCAAATTAGAAGCTAAAAAGTTTACCAAGATGGCACAGGAAATGGAAAACACTCCGACAGAGCATAACTGCTGTGCTCCAAGTGCATCAAACCTGCAAATACAGTAGCCCAGTTTGTCATGAGAATTGATGGTGCCAGTGATGACTCCATGTCCTGGTGTGGCCGGTCCCACCACTGGCTGCAGCTGCCATTTGAAACCCGTGGTGGCCACAGCACCATGGCATGGAGCAACTGCTGCTTTATACAAGGAGCCCAGCGCTCCACAGGGCCACTTTGGCAGGAGACAGTGCTTTTGTATGTTTGTGTATGTGTTGAAGAAAATACCTGCTGAAGCAAGCTAAAGGCGCATTACATTTCTCCAAACTATTTAGTTGTTCCGATGTTACATATTTACATAGAACTTTTAATCAAAAGCTCTCGAAGAGTTTTACAGAAGTTAACCAGCCCTCTTGGTCATCTGCCAGTTTAAAAACATTTTTACAATTCTGCCTAGAAATCCCTTGGCAAAACCATCATTTACAACATGAGCAGATTAAAGCTAAATTAGATTATACCCTATTAAGACTGTTTTTCTGGCATGCAGGAAGACACACACGCATACTGGCAAAGCCAGGAGTTTGCAGAGTAACGTGGCTGCACACAGCCACGCTGCAGAGAGGTGTGTGAGCAGGCTCTGATGCTGGCAGCAGCGTGTTGCTGTTGCTGCTGCACTGCATCCCAGCAAGACGGAACGTGACCACTTCGTTAGCAGGATGGTAGCTGGTATTTCAGCACAGTGCTCTACCAGACGGATGCACTCTTGTTCTGGAGCCAGCTTGGGAGCTGACATACCCATAGCAGCAAACTACACCAACAGAGCAAAATTACTCTTCCTTTCCAAATCTGCCAGCAGAGCAAGTTGTGTCAGTAAAAGCAAAGTTTTGGAAATCTGGAATCTGCATGTGAGATCTGTTGCCAGAGATCTATGTCAGTTAAGTCACATGTTCACACACCAGGCTGGTAAGAGCTATAGGCCTCAGTGCCTTATGGCTTATAGTATAAAATACAGTGTTCATTCCACATCCTCTGGAAAATTTGACGCTGCCAAAAATTGTACAAGAAATACATTGCTAAGTATTGGAATCAATGGGTGTACAAAATTACAGATTTGTGTATTTAATTTCTCAATATACAAAGACTCAAACACATTCTATTATAAATTCACTGGCTAAGAAGAAGAAGGAAATCCTGTCAACTTGAGAAGTAAACCTGAAGGCAAGGTCTTACAGCTATCAGGCCAGTCATTTCATCAGCTGTGTATCACAGCCTGCACGTGCCACTGCCTTACTGCGGCTTCTGCGCTGGAGGTGAACGTAATTAGTATCGCTGTACAGCTGCAGGCCTGGAAAGCTCTACCTTTGAATTCCTGCCGATGTCATGATGACAACACAAATGCCCCACTGTGGTAGTTTATACGGTGCAAAATGAACCTCTCTGTCCTACAACTGCTACTGCTGGATCACCTTATTTAGCCAGTGATGCACACTGAAGTCTTTTGTGGACAGTTAGCAAAAACACGCATGCACAACAGTTTCAGAAAGTGAACAAAACCTCCTGCAAGGGTGCATACATATACATACATCAACACACCCAGCCCTCAATATCTATATTTATTTGCTATCTGCATTTGCACATGCATGTTGGGAAGTTCCAACAAGGCTCACAAATAGAATTTCTAATTGCACCATCATTTTTTTTTCTGTAAATGTAAAAATATAATTCACCCTCTACCTCAGTTGCCTGTTACCTAAAAATGAGCTATGCACTTGGTTGGAAGATTTTAGGTATACACTGATGAATAAAAGCCACATGTAAAGCCAGCTGACAAAAATAGCTGATGCCTGTATAGGTCACACATGGCACTACGGGAGCCAAACGAAGCCATAGGAGTTCCAGGGAGACTTTCAACTGATTTCAAAAGGATGTGGATTGGATTCAGGCAGAACAGGATGTGACAAGGAGCTTCCTTCTGCATTAACTGAGGGTAGAGTGCAATTTTTCACCTGGATGAGGAAAACTGTCTGATTTGATGAATCAAAAATATTTTTAAACTTCTTAAAATATTTCTGTTTAACAGACAAAGCATTACTCCAATTGCACAGTATTTCTACTCACAAAGTATCAGATGAGAGCGGCTCAGGTTTTGCCCCTAATAAGCAAACGTTTCCCATAATTCATCAAAAATATATAACCCTCCTTCTAAGAATCGGTGCTGAATTAATATACTCCTTAAACACAAATTTCAGGGATAACTAGCAGATGGCTGTTGCGCAGATGACTTAGTAACATACTATTTCATTGATATTTAAATGTTAACCATCACGACATGAAGGCAATAAAGCATCTAAGATAACAGCAATTATTTCGGAACAAAAAAGGGCAAACACTGCAAAGGGCACTGATTGACAGTCTTACAGCCCGGTTGAAGCTGCAGGGATGTAACCCTGCTGCTCTGGCTGGGCAGAGCACGCAGCTCCCACAGTAGGAACTTTTTGGTTTTCAAATGGGGACACTTTCAGGTAGAGCTGTGTGCTAGAGGCATTCTGCAAAGCCTTCTGTCACAGGTATGAAGCTTTCCCAGCAATGATTTTTTAAGAGTATGTGTCCTGAAAGGGGTAAGCACATGATACAGTGGCATTTTTAACACACAAAGAGTGTGTTAAATAAATCCTGCTCCAGTGGTCTGCTAGCTGCTCCAAGGCCATAGACTCATTTTGATCCAACTAAGATCCAAATCCATAGAAACAGATGCAGAAACACCATGAAACTGTGAGAAACAGAAAACTTCCAGAATATTCTGACTCTCCAACATCATATGGGGAAGCTTGTATTCTGCTGGGTTCTCCTCAGCCTTATACCTCCCACCTCTTCCAGAACCCAATATACCCTTCCCCTGTGAAAAGGCACTGTCCTCTCATTTAGAAGTCCTCTCCTTGCAAGCTATTCACATCCAAAATGCTGAATCAGGAAACTGAGGTTACAGACAATATTATTTATACCAGCAAACTTCCCACCTTGGGCTGTGATCCTTATCAGATCTTGCAAGCTAAGCAGAAGCAGACTGCAGCAGGTCTAAGGATCCTCCAAGGACTACTTGGAAGATGCATAACGTGGGATCAGCAATCTTCGAGGTGGTACATCCTCCACTGGAATGAACTGTCATAGTTCTACTGCCTTCAATTTACAACCCCAGAGGAACTGCTCTACTAACTCACAGCTCTGCCGGTTGCCCAAACTGGTTAGAGGCACGCATGGAGCTGCTTTCTTCCTTCTGAAGAATAAAGCTGATTTATAGCCACTACTAATCTGATATTTTTTTTAAAGGAAAGAATGCTCGTTCTGCAATCCTGTCACGATTTGAAAGCAGTTACTTTTCTCCTTCCTCAAACTTCTTGTGCAAATTTAACTACATGCAGTTGCATTTCTATTCTCTTCTGACTTGCTCCAAATTCATGTTCACCACTGTAGTTCTCCGACAGAGAGTTGTTATTCCAGACTCAATGCAACTACATTAAAATCATTAACCTGTAGAAGTTACTGTTGTGTGTGTGTTTTTAAATAATACCTATGCACTATTCTTTACCCCCTTCTCCACCCTCTCAAATAGGAATACAGGTATTCAGGACTAGATGAGAGGCAGAAAAAACACCATTATATTCCTAATGCTAGAAGAAATCATGCAACTGTTATGGAAGACACTTTGGGGAAAAAAGGAAAGGATTTAAATTTTGAACACTACTAAGAATACGAGTATTTTATTTTAAAAACTCAGGAACTCTAAGCAGCCTTTCATGTTCCTTGGAGTAATTCAGAAAGCAGAAATCCCAGGCTGTCAGATCAGTAGTGAAACACTCTCGGTTCTGTAAATTACAGAGTACACAGAGATTTTGTTTCTCTTACTTGGAATTCAATTAATGATACAATTAAGAGCATATAATGAATATCAGAATGCCTGGTGACTTATTCATCTGAAATAATAACACTTTCATTACAATTTATCTCCCTGCTCTGTTCCAGTTAAGTGCTAGACATGAACCAAAAGGATCTTCTGGCAATGATGTTAGAAAAAGTTATACAACCCAACAGAATTATCTGAAATATTAACTATTTCATGTCTTCAAATAGTACTTCAAGAAGTACATTGTAAAACAGTAGCTGTCTTAATGTTTTCCAGTCACATTTCAAGTGGAAAAACACATAGAAATTTTGAGGGTTTTGTTAAACACATAAAATTGATGGCAATACCACCTTCTACATCCCAGCCTAAAAGAAGTTAGTTTCCTATTTTATCAATGGTGAAAGGAAAACCACTATGCAAATGTCCATTTTTCTAAGTACAAGGCACTTTCATAATGTGCATACATTACTAGTTGTGCATCAGCACAATACCCACAGCGATGCTTCTTGTTTACAGTCTGAATGGATTAAAATGAAAGGGGAAGGGGAGAACATGTCGTATGCTGAAGATGCCCTTTTTTTTTTGATGGTAACAGAGACTGATTTTCTTTCACATGCCATTTCTGCAGCTGATTAGCACAAACAGCTAATCAAATTGAGAAATAATATGGTACAATATTTTTTTGGATTAACACTTTTCCCCAAGTCTTAGTAAGTACCTACCATAGTTACTAGAGGTCTGCTGTGCTAGCCATTCAGCTTTCTGAGGCACACCAGGCTGCTTTTATGTCACATTTGTCTGATCATGGGACACTCCAGCATTTGCAAAATTCTCAGTTAGAAAGAAATATTCAGACATGTTTACTGACAGGTAAATGGAGAATAAGATCTGAAAAGGCAACAGCTCATTTATTTTATTTCTGGGTTTTAATACCTTTTGCTTTTGGGCAATGGAGATGCATTACAGGCTTCTGACAGAACCCAGTCTGATAGCAGAAATCCTGCAAACAACAGTCCTCATTCGGCAGCACGTACTTCGATGAGTCTATGGGCTTCACTGCAAGTTAAACAAGGATGTTCGTTTCCTTTTCCTGCTCAAAACTTGCTCAACGCACTGCAGAAAGAAGGTGCCAAGTTACCTGACTCTGTGAGAGTGAGTTTTGTGAAGTGAGACTTTGAAACCGAGCAGAAAAGCAAACAGGCCAGGCTGGTGGGGAGCAGCCACATCAGGCACTGCAGCACGGGTAGCACTAACAAGTCTAACATTTCCTCTGTCTCCTTCAATTACGCTGCCGCTTTATCACAGTGTGCTCGTTGGCTCTGTATGTAATCCGTGTGTTGTGTGTCCACAACACCATGTAATTGGGCCTAATGCAAGATTATTATCTATGTGCATGCAATGGATAGCTACAAATGGTGCATCTGCAGGCTTGTAACATTCCCAAGAGTGAATTACTGTCATACTCCCTGATTACTGCTTCTCCTACAACTGCCATGGTTTCCAGGCTTCCTATCCGCAGTGCAACTATACATCCAGTAAATGAGACTGGAAAATTTATTAAGACTTAACCAAGGCATCTCCAAGCATCATTAAGCCTCTCATGTAAATAGTCTACTTGATAATGTTATTTCTGTTCAGAAGTGGGTGAACTGATGCAAGAAAAGATGAGCAGCTCACCCCAACTTGCCAGTGGAGCTCAGAAGGGAACACAACAGTCTGGCCCTGACAGAACGACAACTTCTCCAAGACCCCAAAGCTTTGTGAGGAGAGTGGAGTGTTGGTAACTAAAAATACCTGAAGGAATCTTTTCACAGTGTACATATGGACTGAAGCCGTTCAATCCATGCAGGATTAGACATCTCTCCATCAGAGTTTATGCACATGAAGAAGAGGACCTTGGGATCTGTCTGAAATACTAGAAGTGAAACATGAATTTGGGTGTCTGCATTAGCAGCAAAATTTAACACTAAGAGAGGCAGAACCTTAGGCCTCTGTGTTAGCAGATCTGTATCACTTACTCTTAAACCACTCTCCAACTACATAAAATGCCATTGCAAAAGGAAAACAAATTCTATGTTTCTTGTATTCCACAAGGGTTAAGCAAAGCAGTAACAGTTTAAATTTCAGAAAGAGGAATTTGATTAGATATAGGGGAAATGTTTCTTAAAATAACAACAGGAAAAATACAAAAAAGAGCTTTTATGGGGTGTGCAGCCATCAGCAGCGGAAGCCTGTAGTAAAAAGACTAAATGAATCCCTGGCAAGAGTGGCATGGGACTTGATGGTCTTGCCCTTGGGTACGAAAATAGGTGACAACTTCAGACCCCTTCCAGCCCTTATGTACCACCTAATATGACTAACAGAAGGGGCGTTTCATCAATTCCAAAAAGTGAATCTACATCTATCTTTAGTAATAAAACCAAGACTTGAACTTTTTACAGTGCCATAATTAATGTTTGCAATTAACTTTGAAATTGTAGGGTGAAAGAAGCTATATTTTCAATAGCTGTTACGAGCTATTTTTCACACAGGTCAGAAAGAATTTGCATTAAATTAAATATTTACTGCTTCTCATGACCTCTGATGGAAAAACAAAATGGCTTCGGCACTCCATCCCTCAGCACTGAGCACTGTCCTCACCCTTGGCTTTCAAGGCATCCAAGATTTGCTCATTTGGCAAGGTCCAACACTCAACTGGATCTCTTCAGAGTTCTGGTGAGCCCTGAGTGCCTCTTGTACTCAATTCTTTGATCTCCCCACAGACTGTTTAAGTTAAAGCCCACAACTACCATGTGGGCATATAATGAAAGCAACTGATGCTGCACTGATTAATCCATTACTCTCAACTGTTAGAAAACATAATGATCTCACAAGGGGCCTTATTCACTGACATACAGCAGTAGAGCTCTGATCTGACACCTCAAATTAGCAGCAAAAGCAATAACAGCTGGGTTTTTGTCTCAATATTTGTACCCAACTCTAAAATGAGTTGGCACTATACAAGCGCTATTTTTAAACACAATGTTAGCCCAGGCAAATAATCTTCTAAATAGTCTCCAGGTGACACGTAAAATCCACTGAAATAAATAAAAATAACTAGTTGCCAATTTGTGGTTTCTGTTCTAGTATTAGTCGTTTGCAAATGTTCTCACCACAGCAACATGAGAGGCTCTAGTGCTGTTAACTTGGGAAGCTGACATCAGAAATATGACTAGTTGCAAGGATACAGAGGAAAGAAAATGTTCTTCTTCGAAATGTACGAAAAAAAACACAAATAAGCTTAGCATGGAATTATGCACAGAACTGTCAGCAGTGTTTACTCCTTCAATTGCCTGATTCTTCCCATTCTGTGGCTGATTTTAATTTGCACATAACTGTCAGATTCAGATTTTAACTATTTAAGCTTATTATAAAGGCCAGATGTTTATGACAGGGTTTTTTTCCCCTTCAAGGACTGAGATTACTTTCAAGAACATCAGGCTTTGGGGAAACTGGGTTATTATAATAACAAGTTCTTTGTTTAAAAAGGCTGTTTTGTCACATTTCCCTATAGTGATAACTTTAGGGCATATTAACTTAAATCCTGTAATTGCTGCATTAGCTCTCCCTAGAGACTGGCTGTGCCTTGGCTGGCGTCTGGGACTGGTGAGGTCAGGAGCTCAGGAGAGGGAAAGACAGGACCCGCAGCTAAAAAAATGGTTGGGCAAGCTGTTTGGGTAAAGAGATTGGGACTAGGAATCAGTGCAAATGAGTAAAAGAGGCCAGAAAAAAAAATCGTAGGGGCTTGTACAATCAAAGATTGTATTGTCATATGTACACAAGTGAGAGCAAAATTAGGGACTCCGGTGACTTTTATGTCTGGTGACTGATGCTCAAAGCTCTCTTGTGTTATCTTTAGCCCTGCATTTATGTTGTATGCGCACATACGTATCATTATGCCTGAATCTATTTACTTACACCAACATGCAAATTAATAAAATATGCTAAACCAAGATAAAGTAGAAAACAGTATAAAATAATAGAATAAAATAAAACAAGGTGCGCTAAGCCAAGATAAGGTAAAATAAAATACAATAAAGTTTATACAGTGAATAAGGGTACATAATTAATCTACGGTGTGAACTTTGTTAGATATTAAGTCAAGAACGTCATCCACATGATCTTACATGAAACATCTTACCGCTTCCCCTTTAACAAAGGCTGCTCTTCTTATATACAAAAAGAGGTATCTATTTTGTGAAACAATCAAATCACCTTTATTAGGTGTACATAATACAGGTACCAGTTGCATCCTCCAATTCTTTCTAACACCTATGCTCAGTGAGAGCTGGAAAAGCTTTTTAGAGAAATTTCAATCAGCTTTTAAATCTTTTACATGACATTTTAATTCTAGGCAGAAAATACAAATTCAATTCAGCCTGAATGGAAATTTTAGTTATAAAAGCATTGGCACGATGGCAAAAGAACGCAGGCTGAAATTATTCTGCTACCGCTTTATTTTTAAATTAAGGATTCTCCACTGAGTTATTTTTCTAAACTTAAAAATGGCACAAGAAACACTGCCTTTACTTTTTTCTGAATCAAGTAATTTTCTCAAGTCTTTGCCCAAAGGCTACACATTTTCAGTACACTGTATTGGGAATGACTGCTGTGGCTCTAAGTCCCAATTACATCCATAATTATCTGTAAGTATTTGAACTCAGAGAAAGAAGAGTGTTTCTGAAAACACTGAATAAATGTTTTACATCATCAGGGTGGTTTTGATGTTTCTCTATGGTACCCAATTTCTAAGGCTGGTATTATTGCCTAGAACCGTTGGGAACAAGTCCAGTTATCATGATACTTAGAGCAATGTCCACTGAAGTCTGTGCAAATCCCCTTGCTGACTTCAGCAGGGAGTGAATCTAGCCCCTGCAATCTATTTATTTAGGTGCAGATTTTCACAGGAGCCACAGCAATCAGAAATATAATTGTATTCAGTTTCAGCTAATCAAAATTTTGTTTTGGAGATTCATTTGAAAATCTCTTCTTCTACGAATTAATATAATTGAATTAATAATTATTACTTTATTATAAATTAATTTTTAGATAGATACACTTTATTGTTGTTTGTTTGGAGGTTTTTTTAGGTGATACAGAGATGTCTCTTACTAAATATGGCTTTGGTGTTACCCAAGTGCATGCATGCGTGTCACGTACTGTAGTTTATGGATTCTGTGCTACTCCTGCAAAATCAATGGAAACTGGATTGGGTTCTTGATGCATACAGAGGCCTGAAAGCCTTCAGGAGTGTATTTATGGAAAGGATGAAAAAGAATCAACAAGACAGAGTCAGATCATACAAACCTTAAGTTTGATGCATCTGTATTTCAGCAAAATAAAACGGTTTTCCAGGTTCTTGCCCGAACAGTTGTTTCTGCTTAGTACTTTCTGACGGTAAAGCAGTCTTATAAAAATAATCCAATTCAAATAACACAGTCCAACTCTATAATTTGAAAGGAGCAAGCAAATTTTGCCATTTATTCAGGCTGAAGGCATTTCATGATGGAGATTTCCAAGGTAAAAGGTTTCAACACTCAGTCAGCTGAGTGCTGTGGTTTTCTTATAGAACTCCACCAAAAGAAATTCTAAAAAAAGAGATTAAACTTAGATCATAAAGGAAAAGTATCATTCCTCAAAACTGAGGAATACACTACAAGCTTAATGCTATAACCATATGGTTCAAGCCTCTATTTTGATAGACTTCCCTACCGTAAGGAACATACCCTTTTCATACTTGTCAGTGTAACACACCCAGGAACAGAAAAGTCATTCCAAATGGCAGACAGAAGTTGTCTTTTCGGAGCTAGAGAAAGTAACAAAAAATGGACTTGTGCATCCATTGTTAAGGGGCTATGTGACAATATTCAGTCTCTTTGGGACGGTCATTGTGCCACTTCATCAACTGCCGCAATGCGGCACTGCCTGCAGGGCTGCGGATTCCTGCAAGTCCCATGCTGGCCACTGGGACCAAAGGAGGGACAAGCTGGCAAACCCCACGCCTGCTGCAGACCGCTGCTTAAGAAGTAGAAATATAATGACGAATAGCAATGGCACCGGCAGCAGTTTAGCCTGAGCGTCTAGGTGTCAGCACAAAAGGTTTTACAAAAGCCTTTTAGGAGGCAGGCAATTGGCATCGAAGGAGATCGGGCTGCCAGAACCCCTGGTTTCCATTTCCCTCCAATAGCAGAGCTACCAGGTCCTGTGCAGGCAAAATAATGTCCCTTATTCCTCTTGCCAGAGGACCTCCCCTGATTTCAGGAGCCCAGTGTCTCAGCTGCGCCTCAGCTCCCAAGGCCACTGGCATTCCCACTGGGAGAGGGCAGCGGGAAGAGACCTTGCATAGCTCCAGCAACATGACAACGGGCTTGGTGTGGCACGGAACCGCAAAGGCAATTCTCAGCTTTTGACAGCAGAGGAAGGAATAGAAGCAAATCTTTTAAAGAGGGAACTTCACCTTTACTGCCAGAAGTACCTCCCCAAAATGCAAGAGACGCAGACCATACCTGTGGAATGACTTTATATTCTAACAGTACGTGATGCCCCTACCTGCAATTCATACATGCTGAAAATTAAGGCTAATACATAGGCTAATATAAATCCATATTAATGAAACAGAGAATGGGTGATAAACACATTCTGTAATTTAGACTTGCATGTATGAACAGTTGTTAAGGAAAAGTTACATTTACAGAGGAAAGAAACGTTTTGAAAGGACAAAGACAACACCTAGTTCCTCGACAAGGGCAATTACATGTTTCTTGGTGAAGCTGGAAAGGGACCTGCTTTCCATCAGGATTTTTTTTTAATAATACATTAGACAGCATTTGTGTACATCACACAAGAAAAGGTCAACATGTTTAAAAACACCTACCTTTCCCATTTTTAAATTTCTCCCGAACACCACCTGCCCATGAGAAGCAGCAATACCTGCTTATATTGATGCATGCGTATGCAATACAGCTAAGAAACCATAACAATTGGAATAGCAAATACTCACAGTGTTTCACTTGCGTTCAGTCCACAGAGTGAAAAATTGCAAAATAAAATACACACAGAAAAAAATTCGAAGCACTCACGATCTGTTCAGGAATATTCTACAAGCGCAAGAAGTAGCTAAATAAAAGGAGTCAATCGTTCTCCATACATGGCTGTTTCTCTGTTACATCTGCATGCACACAAAATAAAATGTAACTGCCATTGTGGACGGTCTGTCCTAACTATTTCAGCCTAAGTATTAGCTGAAGTGCCTCACCTGATTTCTAACGCCCTAGCCGTGGATGGGAAGACAGGGTGTCTCGCAGATAAAATGGACCCAACCCTTTTAAGACATCACTGAAATTGCCCAAGGAGCCAGTAAGAAGCTTGGGTGCTTGCGGAGTGGACTACCCCCTCCCCAGAGCCCGCCCAGCCCGCAGCCTCCTCTTGCACCAAAGGGGGCTTCTCAGCGGCCTTCAAGTGTCGTCGCAGAGATGCTGCATTGCGGCAATTTATCGATCACTAGCCAAGTCCAAAGCCGAAAGCCATGAACGAGAGCTGCTTTCCCACCGTCCCTTCTCCCAACAAAGCGCTTTCCGTGACGGATACAACCTCAGATTCTAATGGCAAAACACGCAAAAACAAACCTAAACTACCAACCTGGTGAACAAAAAACCCCCAAATTGTTCAGTGCATGCCCCTACATCCCTTTATCACAGCCATCAACTGGTTTTCCACAATGTTCTCTTCTATTCTACCCTCAATAAACCCCAATCTCAGCCACAGTCTGGCACTTGCAAACCATAGATATCTCACGTCCTCTAGTACTGTGGAAAGGAAGAAGGATTCACACAATTTTTGAAAGTTAATGCCACTACTGTTCATTGTTTGCTTCAATGGCTTCATGTAGCCACCTCATTTGATGCTCTTTCAACTGACCAAGCTGTTTGCTGAGGTATCTCTAACATACTCAACATGGTATATCACAACAGAGGTTTCTGGATGACCTTACAGCCATTTAAAATTTGTTTCTAAGGATCTGCAGATGTCCTAAGCGTGGCCATCCATCACCCATACACACTAAAACAAGGCATTCAGATTATTCATCCCAAAACAGAAACTTAAGAAATGTAATTCTGCTTCAAAAGCATTGAACTAGTTAACATGAAATTGGTTCACTTATGATAATGAAATTAACATAGAAATTGTGGTTGTTTGGCTTCAAATAACTTTAAAATTGTTTCATACTTCTACCCTTAATGCAGCTTTTAAATTTTCTTTTTTCTTAAACATAGAACTGGATACGCTATGCAAAGAAAGCCTAATTTATGCTAATCATATGCCTTTCTTTTTAACTTTTTTAAAAATTGTCTTCCCTGATTTAACCATAACATACATGCTCTTTTCATCATATATACTTACACACATACATACTTACATTACATGCATAACCTTGTGAACAGCAGGTCAGAGGAAGCTTCTACCTATGCATTTTTTTCAGGTGCAGATGTAATTACCTACTTCACTCGCAAGCTATCTACATATTACTATTTTGATTTCTAGGTTATTATAGATACAATATTATTGTCCCAGTTAAAAATATTGGATAATGCTAGTAATAAGTAATGCACAGTACCCTGATCCCAGCAGCTGCAGTTTAAGGCTAAATATCTGACACAAGGCTTGAAGTAGTGGACCAACAATTCTGGTACACAAAGCTCCCATCATAATTTTACTCTCTCTTTCCAGAGAAACCAGGCTTTTCAGTCTTCTCTTGTACAAAACCTGGCTACAACACAGAGTTTTTCTCTGTGTTGTCCTACCAGCACAGCAGAAGGACAAAAGCAGCCTCTGAAAAAGACAGCTTATACCCCTGTAGGTCATAAACAATACCTTTAATTGCACACAGAAAAAAAGAAGGTAACCGTTATGTGTTTTGAAACATCTTTTAAAATCATCCATTTGTTGTGATGACTGACCCCAGAACAAGCAGGAGTTCCCGCACTCGCCACCAGTTTTGGGCCCCAGCTGGTGTCACAGAAGGGCTGAGGAGGTCCTGGTGTATTTGATATTGATATCACGGAAACCTGTGCCACACAGGCACGCAGCTTCCTCCCCCAGCCAAACAGGCCTTATTAATGCCAAGGGGATTACATCCAGCTACCGTAGTATTGTCATCAGCTCCTCTGGAGAACAGCAAATTGCAAATTATGGCATAAAATGACTATTCATCTACCTTGAACTTGGTACTTCCCCTCAGAACTCTGCCATCACCTCAGCTTTATCTGCAAAGAGTTTTTTTTCCAATCATAACCAGAAGCTGAGATGAAGACTAAGGTGTTGAGCCGCATGTCTGCATTAAATATACAGTTGAGTGTCCTCTGGATTAAGTCATTCACATTCATTTGACTTTCAACAGTCAAAATGCTTGTTCTACATCTTTTATATTACTGACAAAGAAACTATATTAGTCAAAGGAGAGGCAGGGCAGGTCACAAGATGAGCAGAGCATGCAAATGAAACAATTAATATCATGGGAGAGAAGGTTTGCCAGATATCTGTGTCTCCTGGAGTTTTGACTTTGGAGTCTCTCAGAGCAGTGACTGCAGCACTAACCTACACAAGCCATAAACGTGGGCTTCCTCAAAAGGCATATTGGTCAGTGATTCATGAAACTAATAATTCTAACCTGGCACTGTTCTTATCTTGACAAGTTCTGCAGCCTGCACGGCTCCAGGCTATTCTTAAAGGGAAAAAAAACCCTTCAACCTAATGGGAGCAGGAAAGGAGAAAGAGCACAGCATTCAACTGCTACATATGCTCCAGGAAGGGAAAAATCCATCTTTACTAAATATGTAATATAATTAGGCATCCGCACCGAGGACTGATAGAAACGTTCATCAATTTGCTGGGACATGCCTGAAATATTGCAGGATTAGCAAAATCATTGATCAATGAATTTATGCAAATATATTCTCCCCATAAAGAGAGAGTTACATTACATCTGTAACAGGCATCAGTGATTTTCAGAGGCCCTCTCTTGCCCGCTCTTATTTTATCTCAGCTGGTCTTTGATATAAAGCCTGTCACCACGGTGCCATCTGGATAGTGTTCCTTTCACTCTGCTGTACTTCAAACCTCACATTTTGTAATGTTACAGAACAGAGGTTATCTCAGATTTCATTTCCATATCTTGAGCAATGACACCAGATCTCCCACCGACATGTATCAGCAACAAAAACCATTTCTTATCAAGCAACCATGAAAGCACCTCATCTTTCCTCCATCAATCCTTTATGCTAATTACGCATCTCATTTCACTAGGGTCCATTGGGGATGCAGTACCTTTCTAAAAGTTCTCCAGAAAAAGGCATTGCTGTAGGTAATTTTATGTCCAACTAATGTATATAACAGAAACCTTGTAATAAAACCAGTCAGGTCTTCAGGAGCATTTCTCTTTCCCTTGAAGACCTACAGCAATACAGGAGGCAGGAAGAATGGGAAGGTTATAAACTACAGGACAGTCTAATAAGTCATGGAGTAAAGAAAAATTGAGATGAACATTTGTCCACTGATACCTCGGTGCTCTGGGTGCACCATTTCTCAATTGCCAACCTGACTTTTGGTCTTCCTCCAGCATAACTTGATCGTCTGTGATGCAAGGCTGACACAGAAAACTGAGGATACTCTTTAGTAAAGCCATACTCCTTGTTTTCCACCTAATTTCATGTAATTAGTAGATACTTCAATTACTCATATACTGCTTACTCTCTTCAGTTTTGTTTCTACAACACGTATTATGTACATGCTGACTGATACAGTAACTAAAGGCTTTAAATTAATTTTATTTTTATATACATTTGAGCTAAAACATAACCTTGAGTTAAAAAAAAACAACAAAAAACCCCCCAAAACCCCAATCATTTTAATGTTACCATACTCAAGTATGACTAAGTAAACCAGCTATGCACAACATTTTAAATAGAAATCTAATTTTCATTATTGTGTTTAGGTATTTTGGTATCAGTTATAGGAACACAATTTACAGAGTTCAAATTTGATCCTGATTGCCTCAACTGATCATAATTTCCAGCAAAATAGAGAAGGAAATCACATTCGTGTGGCATTTTCAGGCTTTCATTAAGAAATGACATCTCATATATTTAGAATTATGTCATGACTTTCGCTCCCTGACTCTCCAGGTTGGGAATGCAAATAAAAATCTTCTATCTAGTTAAGACATGCCCAGAATAGCATTTTGCAAATAAGTAAAACTGACTATATAACTGAGTGTTCAGCATACAGAAGACAACTCTAGGAACAATTAAATCCTGGCTGCAGCACCAAAAAATAATAATAAAAAAAAAATCATGTTGAGAAAAGTTGTTAAAAGTTTGCTAGGACAAAAGGTAGTGTATTATAAGCACACTCATCCATGACATCTCTATCAGAAATTGCGCAGATTACTCTTTTTTTTTTTTTTTTTTTTTTTTTTTGTGAAACTGAATCCTTTATAACAGGAATATACTGGATTGAAAAAAGGAAAGCATGAATAACAGTATTCCATTTGTAAAATGCTTGCAATGACTTGATGTCTCAGATAACGTACAAAGAGCTGGGGGGTGCAGACCGCAACTGGTCAAACTGACCATGCCGTGTCCTGCTGAACACAGCTCGGTGCCAAATCCCAGTTCGAGAGAAGCCAGCACGTGGCACTGGCAGCTCTCTGATTCTCTGGGCTTTTGTCTTGGAGCAGGAAGAGTGAGGCACAAACGTATGGACAGAAAAGGTTATATATACAAATGCTGATAGAACAATTTTAATTTCTAAGACTCCTATTGTTTTCATTTTAAGTTTTCGGGGATGAAAGGGTGGTGTGTTTTCATTTATGTTTTACAATTTGAAAAAAAACAACTTTTTGTTTTGTTTTGTTTTTTTGAAGATTCAGTCTTAGGGTTCATTTGGAATTGAAGTTGCAACTTAAAATTGCTGTGAATATTTGCATGACGATACCTGCACTTCTTCAGTATTGCTTGTGAGTGAATTACCATGATTTTTCACACTAAAGCACCCAGAGTTGAATGGTGGGTTCCTGCGTGTGTCGTTTGTTGCTACAGGCTCAATGGCAGAGTCAGTGCTCATTCATTTCAAAAAGCAGGTGAAACTCAGCAAATAGGATTTTCAGGCTCAGAATTACTATGTGAAACACCTGCCACAATGAACAAGACTAACAACAAACAAAACCCAAACTCATTCCGTCTTAGCACTGTACAGTAAGAACTCGTTTGCCTTCTTTAATAGAATACTATCCACAGACCTCCTAAATGTAGCTCTCGGTAGGATAAAATCATTTGGGTTTGGGAATATTTTTTAACAGAAAATCTGCAATGAACAAAATGTGTTCAAGCTCCATTCCCTCTGGCTATCATTACAAAGCAGGATGAAACCCAGCTTTTACAATCTAGAACAAGGAAAACACTACACCTAAGTTGCCAACGGTGCCTCGTGATTCTTTCCATCTTGTCCACATGGCACAACTGCCATGTCACTGCACAGTTTGAGCCACCCCAGTGAGGCAAAACAATAATAAATAAATTAATAGGGGGTTTTGCTAAATTAAATTCTGTATCTTACTGAGAAATGGATCCTAAAGACACAAGTATTGTACAGCACTTCCAGTCTAATGACAACCGCACGCTCATTCACACAGTATTACCAGTTCATCCAGTTTGACTGAGCTTGTTGAAATTAATTCCTTTTATTCGTGTATCCTAAGAGACTGAAGGTGAAATTCTGAGCTCTGAAAGAGTTTTTCTCCTATACTGCATAGTTTTGGACATTTGGAAATAAAGGTATGGACTCATTTCTAAGCTACAAAGAATATGAGCATCGTATTGCCACAAATCATAAAGAATCCTGGATTATTATTTTGGAGACTTCTTTGGTGTTGTTTTTTTTTTTTTTTTTCTTTTGTTTTGTGAAGTTTTTTTTTTTTTAATAATCTTTCAGTGTGCTTACAGCTACACTAACATATTCTCAATAATACTGTTATCGCCAGTTATGGCCACAGGACATAACTAAAAATTAAGCAGAGCAGAAAACCTTCTCCTACTAAAAATGACACTTAATGAAAGTTTCACACCAATTTCCTTCAACTTTTCTGTGCGTTTCTGTTCCAACAGGTCATAAGTAACTTAGTAACCTTTGTCACCACTTTACAAATACATGTCCCTTTTACATTTTGTTTCAGCGGCTGCACATACGTTTTTGTGTCTTGGAATGCAAGAACAAACCAACTGAAATATACTTTATCATGTTACAAAAAGGGGGAAAGGAAGTATGCCAACAAGAAAAATCCCTATTTTAACAACAGGTTAGAACCAAAACCTTTATGGGAAGCCATACAGAAAATCTGACACAAAAATGAACTAAACCGGCCCCAGTGCAAAACTACCAGGAAAGGATGTGTAAGCAAGCACGTCAGTTCTGCATGCCATTTCTCAGACATTATTTTCACCTTGCTGCAGGGGCAAAGACAATCAACAAAAGGCACATCAAAGCAGTTCATACTCAACAATTTTGCAGCTTTTTAACCCAAAACTCAGTCATCAGTAGCACTTGACACCTGCATTATGGTCTACACAGGTCAGATCATAGGACCAGGAACACTTTTGGGGACATTCAAAAGATGGAAGCTCGTAAACAAAGTGATCAAAAGACAGCGTTTGTGTTGGGAGCCAAAGCTAGTGCCTTGGTCTGATCCAAGCTTCAGCTGAAGTCAGCACCTCATTGCACCAAGTCAAGTACTGAAATCAGTCACAAACTTCAGTCTTGTTTTCACCTCTGTCTCTGTGCTATTTGTTAGTACAGGAATGTATTCCTAACTCAGAAAAAGAAAAGTAGTAAATGAAAACAGCTTATTAAGGAGGAGAAATAAGTAAGGTGGACCAGGGAGTGCTCTTCATTTTGAAGGATAACCGCACAACTTCTTTCTCTTCCTACATCTACCAAAGCCCCAAGCTCCTTGCACTCATGGTTTTTTGAATTCCAGGTGAATGAAGTGCAATCCAGAAATCAAAGTGCTTTTAAAGAAAATGCTCTTTTTTATCTTTTTTCTTTTTTCTTTTGTTTTTGAGTAATGCTAAGCATTTTGTCTCTGCTCAGAGTTATCTACAGAATTTAGAATTCTGTAGACAGGCGGGTGCGCAAAGATGCAGAAATGTAAATGTTTCATACCAGAAAGTTCGCAAGATTTCAGTAAGATAAAGAAGAAATACATTTTTGATACCCTTGCAAACTGTTCACACTGATCATTAGATTAATTTTTGCCAGAATAATTAAATATTTTCTACATATTGCATTGCAGGTTAAAATATATCTGCATAAAATACATAGTGGGTTTGAAACTATGAGATTTGATTTCACTTAATATTCTTTGATGTTTCAAATCACTCTATTTTTTAACATTTAAGACTGTTTTACAGCTGAAGATATGATATTCTCTGGGGCGTTAAGCAAATTTATTTTGATAGAGCAAGTAAATGCTCAAACTTTCTTTTAAGAAAAACTTAGAAAAAATTCCGATTAGGCTGGAAGTATATATAACACATTGTGTGACTGCAAGAAAAATACCTTTAGAAATAGATACTATCAATGTATTTTCTTATCTTTTAGACTTAAGATTGATTTTTCTTGCAGCAGTATTTCTGTGTTGAAAATTAAAAATGCATTAAAGAACTGATTAGGGTGCATTTTATATATGCCCCTCTTCTCCTACCATCTTCTCTATAACTGGCATAGAATTAACCAATTAAAAGCAAAGAGGTAAATAAAGTAAATTCAACTTTTACTACAACCTGGGGAGAAGGAATACATTCCCACGAACTTTTTCAAAGCCTGCAGAACTCAGTATATTACAAAAAAGGCTCCATTTACTGTCCAGCCTATTTTAGGGAAAGTTATAGCACAGACTACTGCCAGTGGAGGACTGATTCACTCTCTGTGGATATGGAAAATCAGTCCATCCAAAAAAAGAAAAAAAAGTCACTTTTATAGGAGTTAATGATTTTTTTCTTTCCTTCCTTTCTTTCACCACACAGTAGACTTTCCAATCTGAAACAGAAGTAAAACTTTGTAGTGGCAACACATTAATTTTTCTGAAAAGTGCTATTAATATAGGATTCAAGCAATACTCTTGATAACGTAAATTCCTAGGTAAGAAACCCTGCAGATACTTACTGTTAGCTCAATATGAACAACACACACCATCTGATTAATATCAACATCCCAGCCTGGGAGAGAGAGGGGCCAAAGGTAGCGCAGCAGGCTGTGACAGGCAAACACGCATCGCCACCCCCCCAGGTCCCTCAGAAACCTGAAGTCGCTTCTGCTGAAACCGATGGCAAAGCTCCTTTGAGCATCAGCGTATAGTGGGTAGATCCCCTGGGGAAGAATTCCCTGTATTATCACATGTGTACTCAAAACCACCGTGGCGCGCGGCACAGCGCTGTTCGCAAAGCCCACTGCTTCGCCGGCTCTCAGAAGCCAAAAGCCATGTCTTGCTTCTGCTGCATTTCAGGTGCCCGGACTGTGTGAGGCAGGTACTTGCTTTAACCATCTACCATTTGCTGTTTCCTACCCAGAAATTTAAGGGCAGGCTTTCCAGCACTCTGAGCAGGCCTTCCCTGCTGGATTTAAGCGTATACTATTTCTGTGCTGGACCAGCATTAACTCCAGGTCGGATGTTGCCGGCTGGTGCCCCCCCCCCCCAGCTCCCTCTCCATTTTGGTTCAGGACCGTGTGCTTTCAGATGTATTAACACACTCTGCTTTGCAATATTAACTTTCAAGTAACAGGGAAAGCTTTGTATCAATACATATGGTCAAAACCTATGCCAGAGAGGGTGTCTAAGTGACCAAGTAACTATTAGCAATAAGAAAATTATCTGCTCAGATGCGGAGTTCTGGGTAATATTGGATTTTACATTACAATGATGGTGCTCTAAATCTAATGTGCTTTTTCTCTGTTAGAGTCCGTTTTCACTGTCAAACCCTTTTTTCCTCTTTTTCTGGTTTGCGCTGCAGCTTTAACAGCCGATGTGTAAAGTTTGTGGTACATGAAGAGCACAACGTGGTGTTATTTCAGCCCTCCGAGAAGGATCCTCCCCAAAAGCCAATGACTGCACTGAACAAGCCTGCCAAACGCCCGTCTCTCCTCCCTCTTACATACCAAACACCTTTTAAACAGCTTTTTGTCTAGGGCGATGGTCAGATATCTTGTAATATTGCTCCCCACAAACCTGTTACCCATCCACGACTCAACGTTATGCAGACCTGGCCAGCTTTCTGGCTGCAGAGCACACATCGGATGCACTTTGCATGCTGCTGAACCCCATCTGTTCCGCGCAGCAGCGAGCACGGCAATATCCCCGCTCCTCAGGAGCGGCAGCAGAGAAGTCGTCTATTGTGGTTTAATTAGCAGTAACCCCAGCCTGGGGGAAGTGCGAAATTTCACTTTGCTCCCTACACCACGGGTCTGAGGTGGGAAGGGAGGGTGCCAAGCCCCTGGCTTCACCCAGCACTGCAGCACAGGGAGAGCCGCCCCCCGCCGCCCCAGCACAGCACCAAGTCAACTCACAGGATCTCCAGGTCGCGCAGGGCTCGGAAGGCTCCATCTTCAATGCAGCTGATCTGGTTGTTGTCCAGTTGCCTGCAGAAAGGAAGGGAGAGGATGAAGGCTGGCCGGTACGGGCAGAGCTGCCTCGGAGCGCCAGGTTGGGGGCTTCCCTGTCCCCGAGGTGTCCCTCCACCCCCTCGCAGCGCCTGCTCGCCACCCGGCGCAGGGCTGCTGGCTGCCACGCTGCTCCGGCTCCGCTCGCTGCTGTCTGACAGCGCTGCACGCTACCGCACACTGAAGCCTGTCAGGTCTCAGTAAATATTAATTGCGTCTTTTTTTTTTTTTTTTTTTTTTTTTTTTAAAGGCAGAAGGGAGTAATTTCATTACATTAGGGCATCCAATCCATTATGAGCTTTTACCGTCATGTCACTGAAACAATTTCATTAAGCTAAAGGCCTGTAAATCATTGGAGGTCACTGTGCTGCCCTCCATGACCTCCCAGAATGCCTCTTTTTCTTTTACTGGAAGTTGGAGTCCTCTGTCCTGACAGTACTAAATCTCCAGGCTTTATCTGCCCAAGAGCTGTGAGAGTGCATAGGGAATACACCAATTCCAAATTAGACTCCACTAATCTAATTTTATAGTCTTTTTATTATTCTAAGCACCAAATGTCTGTGGTGGTTCGATGCCTCTCTGCATTGTTACTGGCCCCATCTGGTAGCCCATTCTATTGAAAGATTTCTGACTAAATACAGATTCTGCCTAACTGCATCAGGGAGGGCAAACCAGTGACAGAAAGCATTATGCACACATACACTTAAAACACTATTTTGTTTCAAAACGTGTAATTTAATATTTGGATGGTGGAGTTCTCTCATTTGTCTCCCTGCATACGCACAATTTAAACATATTTTACAATATATGTGGATACACCACTACAGCTACACTGTTTCTTTTGCTTAGAAAATTAAAGTTGTAAGTTGTAATTTAAAATTCAGTGATTATATTTTCTGACATCTGATCCCTTAGATTTTACACATAGGGAAATAAAACTATGTGCCTACCCATGGATAAGTAAAATACCTGCATTTCACAAAAAAAGAGATGCAGGCTCCTGACTCTATATTATACTGTCCTTTGCACAGCATAAACTTTAGATTTGGTGAGGCAAGGACTATTTGACCAGTGTGTGTAAAGTATCACGAACAAAGATACCAAGGTTGCATTGTAGTTTCTGGTTGGTATTAAAAAACAATACATAAGCAGAGATAGCAAACATATTACACCCATGTACTTGTACAGTTTTACCAACTTTCCAATTATTTGCTGTACCTCATTCTTGGTCTGAATAGACATTAGTCACAGATTTCTTGTTATACAATAATAAAGTACAGACAAAGCAAATATAATCTTTATGCACCCTCTTTAAAAATTGAGTTAAATCTACTAATTTTGAACATACTGAAAATATATCTATTTGACAACTATGGGAAACCTACCCTTTGCAATGTAGTCCAGTCTCCATGAACATAACTTTTTTTTTTTTTTCCTATCATTTAAAGTACATGAAAACCCAGATACACTATAAGGACTACTAAGAAGCTTAGCAAGTATAAAGCCCGGCAATGTTTTCTCATAGCTCTCATGACTTTGGAGAACATGCTGAATTTGTCAAAACTTCAGTGATGTCTCCTATACTGACAGATACAGGGATGCAAATTATCCAAAATGGATTTTTCTCTACCATAAGAGTTTAGGTACAGTAGATACACCTACATATATAACTATATTCATATGTATTTATTTATGTTCTCTCTATTTCTCCCATCACCTAGCAAAGATGCTAAAAACTGTATTTTTGACTGCTGGGAGGACCAGTGGGTGCTGGGTAGCTTCTCCTGAGATCCCTGTTTAATTGTGTGGGTTGTTAAAAACTTGTTGCTGCAACAGAAAGAATGCTGCATTTCAGGAGGAATAAACTTAAAATGAGTTAAATATAACACTGGTTGCACAACTACGTACTTTACACTTGGCTTTATTAAACATAAAGTTGGCATGTGCTAGCATGATGAAGAGAAAGCAGATGCAACTTGAGAATCGCCTCTCTTCTATGGGAAGTACTATATTCCCTATTTTTATTTTAGTTATACTATAATATCGATTTTTCTGCCAAATACACTAAAATAACCAAATAAACCCAGCGTGCCAGTCACAAAGCCTTCTGATTAAAGGGCTTCATAGGCAATGTATTGGCTTTTTTAAAAAACGCTACTCTTATAGATTGATTTTTGTTGAAAAAGCATCACGACAATCTTAATCATATTTCCATAGGTCCAGTCATGCTAGCGCTAACAACCTGCTTTAGCCTGTGTGATTAATCCACAGGCTCACAGCAAGGGAAACCTCTGGACGCCCAGAAGGCATGCACTTAGAAGGACAGTCCGTAAATAAGGAGAATATTCTTTAAAGCTACACCCTGATTCTGTGTGCCCCATAAACTAAACCTGTACGGCCTCTGGGAGCCATCCACACGTTTAACGCTTCTCTGTAACAGAGCTCATGTCTCCCACGCCGAAGCACTCACATCTGTGTTTAACCCTAAGCATGAGAATTTCTTCTCAAAAGGAATATAACTGTTAGTTGTCCTAAAATTAGGCGTGAGTGTTTTTAAGACCCTTCACCTCCCCATTTATTTCTCTGTGTGTAAAGACAGAAAATCTGTTTCGTTGCATCCGTACAGCACTGCGGCGAGCGGCTAAGTAAAGATGTGAGATCTGCGCTCGAAGTCTAAACAACATCTTCCTGCCAAATGAACGTGTTAGTTTGAAGTCTTGAGAAAACTTCATGTAAAGCCTTACAGAGAGGCAAAGACAGGTGTTCAACACATATTTCTATACCTGTGAAGACAAAAATTCCTGGGATGTGGGCTAGCAGCCACATCACATACTCAAGGTGGATGAGCTGTGCATGCAACTCTTTAACACGCAGAACAGAGAGGCCTAACATTTGTCGGGAAGAACATCTTACTTGCATAAAAATAATCATATGAAAAGAAAGTCAAAATTCAAATTTAAAAAGAAAGAGGAAAAAAAAAAACATTACTATTTCAGCAGAGGTGACACATAAATTTCCTTGAGGAGCATGTGATGCTGCTCTCATTGCTTCACCCCTGCCCTCTGGATGAGGCATGCACGCACACCCCGGGCACCGCCGCCAGAGACAGGGATCAGCTGCGCCGGGCTTACTGGTAAATTTAAACAATGGTCTCAGCCAGCAAAAGCATTTATTCAGATCCAAATGCCATCTCTATTCTTCAGCATTCATACCCTTTCTAGAAGATATTTTTCTCCTCAATATTACGAAAAGGATGTTATGCATGTAATGGCCTAACATAACGGTGGGGAAAGGTCAGACAACACAAACTCTGATTTAAGACACAATTTTAAAATGGGCAAAGTCACTTTTAATATCCCTGCTCACTCCTGCCTTTTGAAGGAATACAGCACTAAGCTCAGACTTTTTCTATAACTACCACATGATTTAACTGCCTTGGAAGAAAATAAGGGTTCTCAGGCAGCAAAAGTGAGCCTCTGCATCTGAGAGGGGCTGCAGGATGAATGAAGCCACAATAACTGAACTGTGTGAACACAATACATATGGCACATTGTAAGAGCTACAAGCCAAGGAATGAACAGACATCACCAAACTTTGAACTTCCACATTTATGTTGTTAGATAAAAGTTAGACCCCTAACTTTTATCTGTGTTAAGGAGTTTGGGTTAAATGCCACCTCTCTCATGCATGAGACACAAAGCACTGGACTTGGGCTGGGTGACATTGTCAGCAGGGCTCTCACCGTTATGTCAGTGAGCTGAGATCCCAGCCTGGGAAACCCAGCAGCTCGCCCGTGATTGAATTACCTCCTCTGACCTCACCTAAGAGGCTCCAGGGATCTGAGATCTCCACAGCAGGCAACTGGCAACCAGACAATACAAACAGGTACAAAGAGCAATACCAGAAGGTCTCAGAGTACAGAGCAAAATACTCGAGCAAGGAAAATGTTGTATGGGTGTATGGGATTTAGGTCAAGCGTGACACAGAAGAATGCTTATAAACGATGCAAGAATTTATAAAACTATTCGGAGAAAAAGGCATCTTTCATATGGTAGAGCTATGATACATAATGCTTTATGTATTATTATAATCTGACTCTAACCATGACTCAATAGATCGTCTCAGTTTTTACTAAAAGGCAGGAAAATTATATGACTAAATTACATTTGATTGATCATTGTCTATCTTTAAAATTGGTGTTCTAAAAAAAAACAACCTGAGACATAAATCACTTCTCTATGAAAAGAGAAGTAACACTGCATCTTAATAGATTTATATCACTGGACAGGCTATGGCTTGGCTAAGACACCACTTTTAACTGTTTAAAACACAGTTCCCCTGGTAGTATATAACTCTCGTTTATCCACTTAGATTTATACATTATCTATCATACATGAGAGTTAAATTTCAAATAACATTTGAAAGGGATAGGATTTTACAACATTGATATTCTTTTGCCATTTGAAATGATCTTTTAAACACTAAGGTTTTGAGGTTTTGCTCACAAAAATAGGGAATATTTAGTTTTCAAATACATTTGAGAGATAAAAAATTCCAGCAACAGAGCTGATAAAATTTTTATCATGCTACTAGATTTAAGATTCTTTTCTTAAAAAAAAAATATACCTCAAACTGTTCTAAAATATTAAATAATTGAATTCTTCCAGGGTGAAATTTTCCAAAACCAAAATAATCTAACCCTTTACTAACAGTAGAAGTTAAGTCATGTTTAAAACCCTATGTTTACAGTACTAACAATGTTTCTTCATAGTACACCAAGCAACCTCATGCTGTACATAAAAGCTTTCAATATTTTTTCTGCAATTACCCATACTCACATTCATGAAGAAGAGGTCCTTCAAGAATCAACTTTTCACAATAATGAGCTGTATAATCAGCATTTTGTACTTTATTTGTTTCAGTGAGGGATTTTATTTTTTTTTTTCCATTTACAAACCCTACTGAGGCCACTGTAGAACTCAAGTGTTAATCTGGGTTTTAATTAGACTGCGTCAGTAGTTTAATTACTATAACCTCATTCTATATTTTGGCCAGGAACTAGTTAAATATTTGAATAAAAGCCTGTATTAACAAGTGCTGTAATAAATACTTCTCAGATTTCTGTTTCTCATATTTTACTTGTTTAGCATAAGAAGTGTTAGAATAGTTACATATTTAAGGAAGTTCTACTGTTACAGATACAAAATTACTCTCCTCTTAAAGATATCTACTGTTATAGACCCGAGATTAAGCAAAAGCCTTTTCCTTGTTAAGAAAAGACTTGCATATTTAACCAGAAGTATCCGTATTAAAGGTGTTATATTATTAAAGTATTTAAAGGAATTTTCAATAACTGTTTCATGGGAAGGTAAATTTGCTGTAGCTTAGAATTGTTGTTAGAAAAAAAATGAATCTTGTTAATTACATCTCTAAAAGAACCTGTTTGGACAATATTTTTCCCAAACTCTTTCCATTTTTTTTTCTTAATACAAACTGCTGGGTCTATGCCACCACTTTCTGGTACTGTTTACACCCTGGCACTGAAGCTTTTCAATAACCTGTAAGAATTAGAGACACACTCTATAACATTTATTGTCCAGCCTCCGATCCAGTCCTCATAACTTTGAGAAAGTTAACATTTCAAAGGACAGTGACATCCATACACCTATGTAAAATTTCTCACATACCAAACTGAAGACCTTATCCTTAAATTGAATGGATAGGCACCATAAATGGTGTAAGATGGTCCTTTGAAGTTACACTAAATTCAATTATATTGAAATAATAAAAAGTTTTTTCAAAGATGCGTTTAATGCATTTTTCATGTTTAATTTTTACTCTTTATTGCTGGTTTACTAAAATTTTTCCATAAAATCTTGTTTGTATTAGAAAATTTAAAGAATTGGTCCATTACATTCACCATTAAAATAATTCTCAAGTGGAGTAAATCGGTGGTGCAAAACACAAATGACAGAGCTGCTGTGATCAAGCCGAGATCTCCCTCCGGGATTTTTACAGGTGTTCCAATTTTCCTTTTTCTTTTTCTTCCAAAAGAAATGGTATTGCCAACAGCTACGGTTGAACATCTGCATGAAATAATTGTGCACAGTCATATTCTCTGCCTTCAGTTTTCATACCCGACCTATGTTGCCAGTTTGTCAAATAAGGAGGGAGCAATGTCTGATTTGGAGGGGAAGAGCTGCTTATAAATAATTACTCCGCAAACTATTCAAAAGTATTCAGTATTTACTCTTAAGTTCTTTTATTACATTAACTCACAATTCAAAATCTTGCTGTCAAAAAACAGACATCACATTAGCATAATGCAAAACTTAAGTGGCAAATGAACATGTAGACTGCTCCTGTCTCTTCCCACAAGGATAAATACACACAAATCCAAGATTTCCTTTCAATGTCGGGGGGTTTAGAACAATTTTTTTTCTTTTTTTCTTTTTTTTTCTTTTTTTTTAACTCTGGTTGCTGGTGTAACAAATAGTGCATACCAAGCACAGAAATGGCTGTCTCCATAGCAATTGGGGCAGGTTTTGCGGTTTCCCTAGTTACTCCTGACTGATAACCATCTGTTGTTCTCCTCTGCCATAGCCCCAAAGGGGAAAAGGGGAAGAAATAAGGAAGATAAAGTAGGTGTTAGAGAATATGAAAGTTATTTACTACAGTGGTTTTTACATTTTCAGCAGGGTTGCACTTAGTTAAAAATCTTTGGTTTATTTGTTGTTATTTTCAGTCGACAAGTATCAAATACCACATGTAAAGAAAAGTTCTAATTCCAAAATGTTACTAAACATTCACCTTATTAATAGGAGCTCATGCTAGGGAATCATATTAATAATATTAATAGCAAATCATATCATTAGGGATGTTACTAGGAAACTGTGGAAAATCTGAAACTAAGGCACTTATATATATGCAGATATTTAATCTAGTTAATCCGTAGAAATTTGTAATGCACACAGAGCACGGGGCAGAGAAGGTGCAGGTCAGCATCCACCTAGCTGCTGCAGGTAGAATCGGATCGCTAAGTAACTGCTGCTTTCCACCTTTGATCTTCAAGGATGGCTGGAAGTTACCTCTGTCCACACATCTGCGGCCACCATTTCCATCAAATCTTAACCTCTGTCCTACCCTTCAGCGTGCCTGTGGGGTGCTCTAGGGGAGACACTGGTACAGCTGGTCCGCAGGGACCAGGCTCCCTGTGCCCGCATCCCTCCTTGAGGACCGCAGCACTGCTGAACCCATGCCATGGGCAGCCCCCTGTGGTCCTGCTGCCTGAGACGCATGTCAAGATGTGTGCCATAAGCTCATGTACCATCACGGTATGTCATACCATGGTGTACCATACTGACATGGAACTAATAGCACATAAATCATGCTCATTTTGGAGGAAAACCAAACAAGCCCCCAGAGGCTTGCTGTTACAGCAGACCCATACAGCAGCATGCAACTGGGGTTTGTGTTTTTTTTTTTTTCCCCTGAAAATGATTATGTCCGTATGGTCCATGTAGCAACAAATTCATTACAGAGCCAAAACTTAGCAAATAAAGACACAGAATGCTTCATCCCTTAATATTAAAATTTCTATCAGGGTCCGTTGTCAAAGACAGATGACACCTTTGTTTGGAGCGCCCAGCATTTCCAAACCATGGTTTCAGCAGGACAGGGGACTGCAAGAAACTATAGAGTGACAGCATAAGGCAGGGTTATTGCTCTGCTGGTTCTTACCCACAGTGCAGGACAGGAGACGTTCTGGACACCAATAACTACTGCTGCCCCGAGGCCACCACCAAAGGGCTGCCCTGGAGCTGGCCCTGCGCTGCCAGCAGGAGCTCAGCCAGCGCGTGGCTTGGCGAGGGAAGGGGCTACAGATGCTCGTGTGTGCTGCCAGGGTGAAGGGTGGGATGTAGCAAAGCAAGGTGGTTATTTAACAGGGCTGCTGAGGGGAAATCATATTAATTCTGGTGTCTCTTTGTTTACACATTTTTATTATTAATAATTTACTAAATTCAGCTTTGAGAGGAAAACTAGGGCTCTCATGCCTTTAAGAGGCTTAGACTTTTTCAGCAAACATGAAAATTACATGAAGAGATAGAGGCTGTAGCAGAGAGCAAATGTAATAGACCTCGGCAACTAAGCGAAGGTAAATGCGCCCAAGGGCCAGACACCAGAAGCACCTCTTTTACAGAGTTAGGAAGATGACAGAGCAAAAAGGAATCTTGACATTCAATCTCCAGACATCTGTCCCCTTTGAAATCACATATTACATTAGATTAATTCTATCACCCGCAGTTATACAATGATTTGAGAGATGTTTTCTAGCTCTTAAAACAAAAATTAGGAGGAAATAATCCCAAAAGAGTAAATGCTGTGAGTATAGTCACAGCAGAGTGTCAACCTTGTTACAGGGCTGGTAATTTTGGGCAAAAAAATAGAGTTCTTTTGTTTTAGTGACTTTTTTATTAATTACAAAATTAATATTAATACCTAGTGGATGCATACCCAAGCAATTAATGTCTTGCACTCATGAACTGTAGTATCTTAGGATAACACACCAATAATTTTTTTGAGTCAGGTTTATCCTGCTGTTTTAAAAAACTAAAAATGGCCAGTTAAAGCTGGAGAGAGAAGTAAAGTTTAGAATATCTCAGTCCCCCATTTTGGTTTGGGGGAATTTTTTTTTTTTTTAGTTTGGTTGTATCCATTTCCTCAACATCCAAGAAATGCCAAAATAATAACTAAAACCCACAGTCACTGGAGTATAGTCAAGGAACACTACATATTTCAAGACGATGCATTCATTTTAAAACACTTTGATATGGGTTTCCAGTACTGATCCTGCTTAGCACAGGCTCAGAAACTTTTATACAGTATTCCAAAGAGCAGGCTATTTCATCTTCAATACAGCTGTGGGCTCCACTTTTAGGATACATGCCACTCCAAATGATAAAAGGTGTGGGGGGGTGCTGCTTTCATTTTTTTTTGTTTGTTTTTACCTCTTTTCTCTTATACTGATCAGGCAACAGCAACTCACCTTTGAGACATGAAATTTAAATTATTATAGTAATTTCCACTCTAAACTGGCCACTGAAGAATAACCAATGAAGAATAAGTGTTTTCAATTCCTTTAAGATGAGAAGCCACTTAGCTTAGCTACAGGTCTGCCTTGTGAGTGAACAAGAGTGTTAGCCTACATCTCTGGGCATTGTCAAAGCCAGGGATTTTGTTTATAACGCACAAATGGTCCTAAATGGCTGAGGTCCACAGGCAGCTGCAAATTCTGACTCCTCCCTCTGACTACACGTTTCTCTGCTTTGCAGGTATGTGACTTCTCATGCCTACTGAAAAAGAGCAGCAGAGCCAAGTACATCATGTAACTATGCTCCTAAGGCTGTTCCTCTCTTACTGATATAAAACAAGGCCAGCAACAGATACTATACAAATATTTGAAAGCTGTTTTCCAGTGGTTGCTTCAATGCACACGCAATGTCATCATCATCTGCTTTTAACAGTCTTTATAGCTGTCATTTTTTAGTATCATATCTCATTTTGCAAGTCAGATCTGTGGCTGACTGGTAATCAATACCAGCTAAGCACACCAGCCAGTTTAGATGAGTCGGTGCTGGGGCTGGGAGACAGACATTAGAATTCCGCCTGGGGTTTCTGAGCTTTTAAGGCATTTACATCAAACTTCATTCTCACTACTCAAGGCAATGAATTCAAGTTCCACATCCAAATTCCCACTGGAATGACTTCTTATGGTCTGACTCTATACTTCAACGCTCCAAATTTGCTTGTTCTCCCATGTGATTTCAAAAAAATACGTTAACATAATAAGTGCTTTGGATTTCTGAATTATCCACTTACCCTACAAAAAGGTGGGTTCTTGCTGTGCATTTTTATACGTTTATTTATATTTGTACTATGTTCATAAATATAGTACTCTGCACTTCTCTGGGCACTCTGTGTGTTTATATATGTAACTCCTGTAGGTACGTAAGTACATTTGCTTACTCGTATATAAGTACTTAGATATGTCCTTATATATGAGTAAGCAAATAACATTCCTGTTTTCCTGAGAAGACTGGTAAAGGCTTCAAATAAGTACTAAAATCTGTTATTTTCCTACTGTTACAAAGTGGGATATCCTCAGCAAATGCTGTGTAAAAAAGAAACCATCCTTTCCAGATCAAAGAAGATCCTTCAGTTAAAAAGCAGCCCCGAGAGTGGCTTCAGGACTGGGAGGGTGCTGGGTCAAGGAGACTAGTGATGTGAAAGCACCTTTGTCACAGAGACCCCAAAACAAGGAAATAATTTCTGTATGGAAGGGGATAAGCTGGGAGAAACTGCAGAATGCAAGACCTTTGACTAGAAGCTGCTCTGGGCCATACGCTTGTGTGCACTTAGGTTTAACCGCTGGACTTTCACCAAACAGCCTGCTCCACACTGACTGCCTTTCATTTCACATATGTGTGTAGTGTTGTCTAGCCTTGTCGTGCTATATGGTAAGGTCCATGGGGGAGGAACCTCATTTCTGTGTGCATTCAGAGCCTCATGCAAGAGTCCAGAGCACGCCAGCCTAAAGGTGACTTCTCATTATCAACACTGTTGAAGACCACTCATAGACATGGAATATCTGTTGGGCAGTTACACATGACTTTGAAGACCGCCCTTCTTTCTCCAGTAGTTGTCTATATTCAATTTAATAACCTCATGACATATTTCATAAAGACGATGTCACACAAGTTATGTCTCTGTGACTCGTGTTCTCCTCCGCCACCCACTCCTTTGCCCAAGTCTACACCAGGCCTGGACCACTAGCAAAACTCACCTGTGCTGGCAATGAAATGCCTGCACATAAGAAATGAAAACCCAAAACACTTAACAGGGCATGTACAGAACAAGAAGGGTTAGGAAATAATAACATGTTTCTAGACAGAAAAAAAAGAATTTTAAAGAAAAGTAAATCACAAGAAAACCCAGAAAAGATTGCAGGAAAGGAAAGCAAATAAATGACCTGATATAGTAAATGGGAACCAAAAAGAATGATGTGCTTAGTTATCTGGGGACTTGGTAATTAGATCAATTTTTAAATACTTTGAAAAGTGCTATGAAAATACACAGTAAACTGGATTGCAGTTGACAAAAATGCCATTTTGTTTTATTGTTTTCAAGCCAGCCAAATTCACGTCATCTGTGAAGTGTTTATCACCCAGGGTAAGGACAGCAATACATCCTGCAGATCTACGTTTACAAGCATTTTGGAACAAATGTTCCTATTTGAACACCCATATGAACCATAAGCATCCAATATATTTGGATCACTACATTCAGTTATGTTAGAAGATCTTTAATTTTCTGAACAATGTTTTACCAAATCATTGTGGCACTACTATATATCCTGCAGGAACAGGGAACAGAGCATACGTGACTACTCTTCTGCATATTCACCAGGGAGTGTTTTTTTCCACCTACATGAAACCATAGGTCTATTTCTTTTAATTCATAAAAGCAAATGGCATCAATCTATTTTTGGCATTTGTGCGATTGCTGTAGTATTCGAGTCCCTCACCCTTTAACTTATTTATGCATCCGCCCTGCAGATGCACAGCTGTCAGCAGCATAATGAGGTCTTACAAAATTTCAGGAACCGAACACAACACTTCCAGTCCCACTAACCTACATCATTTCTAAATTAAAATATGCCTCCCTGGCCTCAGGACACATACAGTATCAACGTAACCACAGAACAGGGAGAGTTTATATCAGAACTGCTGAACACCCCCCACTGCAATAGATACTTACTGACAATGTTATTGTTCTTATGAAGTAAATTTATAAAGATATAGGTAAAACATGCGTAACAGCACTAAATTTTTACCGCAGTACTTGAAAGTAAAAATATTTTCAAAACCTGTATCGGTAACCGATATCTTCACATAAGCTTAGTTCTTTGGTAGAACTTGCAAGCAGCATAACAGGTGCTGAAGTCTTTCAGCTTTCCTTCTGGATCACTATTTGCTCAGAGAGATTAACTGCTGGACAAGGAATAACTTGACCCTGGATCTGAAACGTCACAGTTTAGAAATCCTAGTACCAAGGGACAGCCATGATCTCCAAGACAACACGCATTGCAAAACCAGGACAACAGGTCACCTCCAAAGGGCTTTATTCCACCTTGCAGGAGACTTGAGTGAGGGAACTTGGAAGTCTGCCTTTATGTGTAAAAGAAGGACTTCTAATGAACAGCAGTGTAAAAGAATTAGTCCATTAAAACTGGTAAAAAACAGCATCATGAAACAACTGCATTCCCAATTTAAAAAGAAAAAAAAGATATAGAGGATGGCTTATTAGAAGATATATGATTAGCATTATTCACTAATTTTTACACCTGACATCTAACATCAGCAGGAATATTGAGAGGCAGGCTTATCTAGAGAATTTCATGGATAGACAAATAGTTATTATTACAGTTATATTTTTCTCATCAAATTACTATGTTTTAATTTTTTAAAAGAAAAATATTTCATTTTGAAATTAATAACAGCAACCTGCAGATGACCTTAGATATTGTAGATTCTTAAATATAAATGGCTACATGTCTAAACTCTTCTCAGAGTTTAGTTTTCTCAGTAGCCACTGAAGAATGATTCCACAAGCCTTACAAAACTGAAGCCATTAACAAAGAATCTTAAAAGTTAACTTAATCCATGAAATTTTCTTGCTAGGTGGTATTTTTTTATTAGTATTTTTTTTCTGACATTAGTTGATAAATATATTCCTAGAGGAGACAGCTACTTCCTCTGCCAGGACTGTCATAACAAAAAGGCAGTCATGTGCAAGAAAACTTCTACTCCCTAGTAGGATTAGGCAGCAAGTTTGGATCAAAAGAGCATACCAGTAACCTTACCTGAGCCTTTAAACAAAATTTCAGACATCTAACTCATACTAAAATGTGACAGCACTTCAATAAAGAGGCCAGAGAAAAGCCCTACCCCAAAGTTTTCCTCCTCGCAATGAAAGCAACAACTCTTTTGTAAGTAGGTAAAGCGGATACCTGCACAACTGGCTTCACAGGACATTTCTCCCATCCTTCCGTCATTCTCCTGAGAGTGCTGCTTGTCTAACTTATTGGCAAGACTTTACTGCTTATGCCCCCGCCTGAACATTAACCCTTAATTATGCCTTCCAGCTGCTCCACAAGAAGTGAGAGCACTGCACCTTTGAAAAGCAACGTGAGCTCAAGGAAGAGAGCAAAAATCCAAACAACCCCTCCACCAAAATGCTTCAGATAACTGCGAGTCCCTTTATTCCGTGAATAATTCCAGGCAAACCACTTGACCTCCTTGTAACAGTCATCTTCCTTATAAGACTGTTTTTAAAAGCAGGACCTAATCAATAGCTGATGCTGCGTATGACCTGAGCTTGAGCATATAAATTAAATACAAAATAAAGCAGGTTCAGGGGTGAAACTCATGTACAGGGCTACTGAGGGGTCACAAAAGAAAATGGAAAGAAGATGAAAAAAAGAAGGGGGGGGGGGATCAATCTCATTTCTAAAGCTAATTTTTCATACCAGAAAGATCCATTTCCCACCACACATCGTGACAAGTAATTTTTAATGTGTGTGGAAAGTACACCGTGTCACTGCATTCAGAAGTAGACTGGATGCGGTGACTCGTGTGTTGTGCACCTGAACATGCAGCAGGAATTGCTTCTGGGGATCCTAACACAAAATGTTTGCTGTAAGAAAACCTGTGCACCACGTCACTGTTTCATATAACCCGTTAGCTTATTCATTTACATGAGTTAAATTCTAGGGTTTGGTGGTTTGGTCATTTGATGTTTGTTTGGGTTTTTTTGGTTTTTTGGTTTTTTTTTTTTTTTTGGGGGGGGGAGGGTGTTGGTGGGTTGTTTTTTTTTTGGAAAAGCATCATTCTATATTCCAGTATTGACATATCATGACTGCCTTATAAACAATTTCTGATAGACTGGATATGGAGGCAGAATTATATAGGGAAATAATCTTGATCATTCCTGAAAGTCTCATGCTCCTTCAAAAGAACAATTAAGAAATTGTCACTTTTTCTAGTAAAACAAGAGGAAGAAGAATTCTAAATGTGAAAACAGCACCTTGGACAAGCTGTGTATGCATATTATCATAGCATTACTGTACTACTGTTCAGTGATTTGGAAAAATAACTCCAAAAAGAGCTTTAAAAAAAACCACAAAAGACTGGAGCAGAGGTTACTTCCACACAAAGATAGAATTCTTTCATTTGTTTCTTTGACATTTATGGGACTACCAAAGGCTAAACAAAAGCAAAATTAGATCCCACAGGCTTTTCGTAGGAAAAAAAAAGTGGAGGAAAATTATATCTGGTAGTAGAAATCAGTTGTACAAATGAGACCATCATCTAACAGCCCTTTCCAATGCTGCTGTCTCATATTCACCCCATGTCGTCTGCTCTTAAACAAAAGGGGTTTCATTCTTGCCTACCTCAAAGCTATTTTACTAAAGACATTCTCAGATTTGTACCTAGGTAATCAACTTTACACTACTCCTGTTCATCTCATAACAGGCATTTGAGTGCCGGAGGATTCCCTCCGTGCTTCACGTAAGAGTTAGATCCTTATTTTACATTGGAAGACAACGCTGCAGATCCAGACACAAACATGATTTTTTTAAAAATAAAATGAGGATACTCCACAGGATCTTGTTCACATCCATGTAGGATTTAGATGGCCTGAGCTTCTTTTGAGGACACTTTCAAATGAGGCAGTGATTTAGCTGTGTAAAAGGAACTGTATAAAATCCCTTGCTGTACATACACAGTGAACATATGTTCATATAAAACCAATTTATGATGAAAAGGCTAAAAATACAATGATACCATTACAGTTTTATTTTTTTTCCTCCAAAAATGTTTTCCTTTCAAGGCATAACAATTTTGGATTGAACTGAATTGCAGGTGGCTTCATTTTCCTATGGCCACTTTATCTCCTGGAGCCACCCAACTGCAAGATAGCAAAGCCATGTAACAGACTGAATCACTGAATGAGAAACATAATCATTCCCTTCTGTGCTCTAAATGTGGCAAGAAACTATACAGGCTTTGTTGTCGTCATCGTCATTTTAAATACCCAGTTCGGCTCTCGCACAGAAAGCTGCAGCTGAGTTGAGGAGTGACAATAGCCAAGCTGCAGCCTTGCTGAGGTGGGGTCAGGGAGGGGGGACATCCATCTTATTTTGTGGTCAAGGAAGAGCGGTGCAGGAAATCCAGTCCCCCAATCAATTACTGAAATTAATTTTTGAGCCTAACTCCGTGCCTCCTGGAGAAAACAAGAATCCAGTTACTTACCTGATTTGCACCAGGTTCTCATCACTTTTCTTTAAATGAAGTTAGATTTAAAAGTGTAATTGTGTTATCCAGAAAAAGTGATGCAGTATTAATTAAGAACTGAGGGAGTTTTTTTAACTTTAAAAAGTATAACAAATCCAGGAATACTGGTGCCTATTTACAAAATGAAATATCAAAACTCAATCCCAGTGAAATGGTAAAACAACTGGAGACTCCAGAGACCCACAGCATCTCTCCCTTGAAAGCCAAAAAGCACATTGGCTCCTCAGAACCGATTCTGAGCAGCAGGTCACCACTCCCGCAGATCCCTTCACTGTAGGCAAGATCTCCATTTTGCACGGAACTGGCCTGGCCAGGCAAGTCTGGCAGCAAAGGGTGGCACTGCCATGGAACGAGAGGCACTGCCCAACTCCTGCCAAAAGACCCCTTTTCTCTCTAGCTGGAAGTCATGAGCTGCACTGACTGAAGAGCCAGGCTGCAACACAGGGGGGAGAAATTATTAAAAAAAAAAACAAACAAAAAAACAACAAAAAAACCCCTACTCAAGCTATGGTTTTAACTTTGTCCAGCTGTAAAGGTCAAGAGGAGAAAACAAACTTTGTTCTGCTGGTGGACAGTATTTACAACCCCCATTTATTCATGAAGTCTGTACTAAAATGATATTGCAGTGCTGTTTTGGCTAGAGACTGCATACGCTGACCCCTCCGTGCCCAGCACAGCACCGGAATAATTCTATACAAAAGGTTTGCATTAAATGTAATGAAGCAAATGACAAAATCAATAAACCTGGAATGGTGTGGCTATCATAAAAATGATGTAAATTCAGAGTTCACAGTGGTTATGAAGCTATTTAGAATTATAATTAAAACCAGTGGTATCTTTTTTTTGTCAGAATAAAAGTTCCTTTTGACAATCATAGATTAATGCTACAGGAAATTTTCAACAAATGTATTCAAAATTAAGGTATGGCACAAAGACAGCATAAATTACACAAAGATAAACTATAGGCAGAGGAGAGCCTAAAAAATATAAAATAAAGAAAATTTGATTTTCATACTTTTTCAACTGATGTCACATCCCATTTTAATCAAGTTTTATATCAAAAGGACAGTAAGAATACCACATAGCCTGTTTTTAAATCATGGTATTTTCTGGAGTTTGTTTCTGTCAAAGAGACTTTTGTAAGACTATTAAAACAGAAAAAGGGCCAAATCTGCTATTCATTACTCTCTGTACAAAAGCAGTGCCGCAGCATGGGTGCCACATCAAAATTTATCTATGCTTTGTTAGGATAAAAGAATAATAAACCCAGAAAGCTGAAATGAGTGAGCAGACAAGTAATCTCTGGGAATATCAATAGTCACCCAGATTTTTTGTAGCAGATTTCAAACCCCATGTAACGGATCCCATTCCTTTGCCAAGCTCTGGACATGGAGCTTGTAGCCTCACTTAAAAATTTGCACCAATATCACATTTAGGCAAGTGAATTATATACAACTTAAATCTCTAGATTCCCCAAACTGATTTCAACCATTTTTCACCCAATCAAACAGAAAAATCACTACAAATTTTAAAAGTGACCATCAAGACTGGGGCTCTCCCACCCAAACATTGGACTTTTTCAGTCTCCTGTGCAAACAGTTTGCATCGCTGTGTCAGCTATGCTGCTTCCCTCACGGGACACAGCACATCCATGTCACTGTTCAAAACCCTCACTGATGGCCAACCTGCAGAGCTGCATTACTAATGGCTACAGAAGAAGCCCTCTTAGGCAGGAGAAGGCAATAAATTATGCAAAATACAAAGCATAAAGAAGATCAGAACAGAATTTGAAGTAGATGGAAAGGACGACTTAGGGTTGTGTGGTACACTTCATCTTTCTTGCTATCAGCATTAGGATTTTTTACAAGGATTTTATTTTTTTTACAAGGAAGGTGCATCTTTTAAATGGTGTTTGAAATATATTTCCAGAAAAGGAAAAAAAAAAAAATTGGTGTTTAAATTTGTCTTAATTTGCAATATCTAAAAATCTATGGTTTGCCCCAAAATTGGTATTAAATACAAGATATATTGCAGTGAATATACCAAACACAGAAACAAGGTAAATCAAAACTATGGAGGTAGACAGCTCTGATTCACATCAGAAAAAGGAAAATTTAAAAAATATTAAATGCCACCAAACATATATTCTCCACTACTAAATACTGCTGGCTTATGTACTTCTATTTTATAGGTAGAGCACACTTAAGAGCTATTTCAGCTTTTATTTATCTGACATTTTACTGGAGGGAAAGCAACCTTTACAGTGAGGAAATCTGTTTCTCAGAAGTGACAGTTTGGCTTTTAATGAGTTGTCAGTGACAGATCCCTTGTGGCTAGTTGAGCCCACAACTATGGGCATCCATGAAACAAATACTTCCTGAAATGCAACTGGACAGAAAAACAGAGCTGACATCCACTGTGCTTAATTCAGATGTTTTCATTTAAAATAAAATAATAAAAAAAATAATCAGTGGTGCATTTTCAATCTGTGAAATCAATCTCAAGTAAAGTACAAGTGGTAGTTTAGCACATTCAACAGATTTAAGATCATTCTATGCTGCTTAGTCCACCTGGAATTTTATTTATTAGCGAGAGACATGGGAAAGGGGATTACAAATCTGAAATGTATTTAAAAAATGCAAGTATAGTTTAATCACATTACGGAATATGACATACGTTCAAATACTTCATGAAATGGTTCTGGAGTTTTCCAGTATTTATCACGTGTGTTGCAGAATTTGCAGGTTATTAGTCTGCACATGTTTCTGCCATTGCTCCCCGATGCATTTGGAACCGTCCCAGGTTGCTCAGGAATAAAGCAAGGAAGCAGCATTCCTCTTATCAGCTCTTCTCACAAAATACAGGAATATCCTGCAGGTTGGGACCAAACCCTGCAGTTCACCATGTGAAGGGCTGACATAACACTACTGCCGAGCATTTGCAATAATGCACTATGCAAGGCTGAAATTAGCTCACCAGCTAGCAAGGTTACTGCTGAAGCAGCATCTTTTAGCATCAGTGGACAATGCAAAAAACCCACAAAACTTTCCCAAGAAGGTAATTTTGAATAATGACTACTCCTCACGATGTTAAGAGAGATATATGCAAAAGTTTCAGGATTGTAATGACACTTGCAAAACACTTGCAAAAATTTTCCTGACAATCATGATAAAATGGTAGAGAGCACAGCTAGTCAGGAGGCAGTACCCACATGCACCGTATTCTAGAAAAATGCAGATTTAACTCTATATTCAAGACAGTTTTCTCACCCTCAGATCCAGCACAAGGCTCTTCGGCAAGGGAAGGGGTTTAAGGGCAGCCTTCCCTCGGGACAGGGCACACACCCTTGCCCCCAAGATGCCGTACTTCAGGCTGCCAGGAAGTGCAGCTGGTGAACGCGCTGCCTACCCTTCCTACAATACAAAGAGAAAATGCTACGCCTATTCACCATAGGCAGAGAAGAAACTGTGATTAAAAGCATGCAATTTCTGAATTAAATGTAAAGTTTTAACCTTTACGTTCCTAATAGGTTTACTTTTAGCTATGGCTGCAGCAGCTACGATGGTCCTGATGGACAAAGACAGGGCAGCTGGGGACTAACGAAAACACAATTCCTCCCTACACCTGCCTGCCTGCCAGAAGCCAGGCTGCACAGCATTTCGACTTTCTTGCTTTTTTTCCCTCTGATTTTTACTGTAAGATAGACAAGAGAAGTTACTTAGAAAGATCAGGGCAGGTAGATTTTAAGGGTTACTAATTCAGAAGTGGATAAACTAGAAGACAGAAAAGCAAAAGGGTAACATGCCAAACTGTGCTCAGGCAGTACAGCCAGCAGCAGCTCCCCAAGCAAAACTGTGACACAGCCAGTCAGTCCTGCAAAGGAGGGGCACAGCTCTCAAGGGGCAAACGAAGTAACCAACTTCTCTGCCACCTTCGCGTGAGGCCAGCTGAAGAAGTGAAAACATAAAGATTACTCTATTACAAAATGTCCACTGCTGAGACTTACACTCTGCTTGGTTGGTTTTACATATCTCACCTTAAATGCATTCTGCATTGTGTAGGGAACATGCACGTGCATTTTAATCAAGCATGTATTTTTAATGATTAACTGTGAAATATATTGGCTGCTCATGGCTGCCCGGGGGGCTCTGCGCTGGGGTCAAAGCTGGCTGGGCGGCCGGGCCGGAGAGCGGTGGGGAATGGAGTCACATCCCGCTGGCGCCGGGCACTCGGGGGGTTCCCAGGGCTCAGGGCCGGGCCCGTCCCTTTAACATCTTTACCGAGGGGCTGGGCGAGGGGACGGGGCGCACCCCCAGGCGGGTTGCAGGGACACCAGGCTGGGGGACAGCTGATGTGCCGGGGGCAGCAGGCTCTGCAGAGGGACCTGGGCAGGCCGGGCCGAGGGGCCCAGCCCAGCTGGAGGAGGTTCAACAAGGCCGAGTGCCGGGTCCTGCCCCGGGGGCACGACAGCCCCCCCAGCGCTGCGGGCTGGGGCAGGGGGCTGGGAGCTGCCCGGCGGGGAAGGGGCTGGGGGGGCTGGTGGCCAGCTGGGCAGGAGCCAGCAGCGTGCCCGGGTGGCCAAGGAGGCCAGCAGCACCCTGGCTCGTAGCCGGGACAGCGTGGCCAGCAGGGCCAGGGCAGTGCCCGTCCCCCTGTGCTCGGCACTGGTGAGGCCACCCCTCAAATGTGTGCTCATTTCTGAGCCACTCACTTCAAGAGGGACATTAAGGCACTGGAGCATGTCCAGAGAAAGGTGATGGAGCTGGAGCACAAGTCTTATGAGGAGTGGCTGAGGGAACCAGGTCTGTTTAGCCTGGAGAAGAGGAGACTCTGGGATCTCGCTGCTCTCTGTGCCTACCTGACAGGGGCTGTGGGCAGGGGTGTGTGTGTGTGTGTGTCAGTGTCTTCTCCCCAGTAACATGCAATAGGACAAGAGGAAGCAGCCTCAAGTTGCACCAGGGGAGGTTTAGGTTGGGTATTAGGAAAGATTTCCTCACCAAAAGGGTGGTCAAGGCCTGGAACAGGCTGCCCAGGGTGGTGGTAGAATCACTATCCCCAGAGGTGTTTAAAAGACATATAGATGTGGTGCTCAGGGACATGGTGTAGTGGTGGACTTGGCTGTGCTGGGTTAATGATTGGACTCTGTGATCTTAAAGGGCTTTTCCAACTTAAATGATTCTATGATTCTATAATACTGTATGCTTTTTGCATTTTTTATATGGGCTAGAACAGATGGCAAAAGCTCAAACTAATAAAACTAACTCATGCTGCAGGTGATATTTCTCCGTAGAAGGTGGGAAGATGGTAACGTGTTATTTTAATCGTATAATAATGCTGCACTACAACGGAATTTCTAAGAAGGCAAATGCGATGGTCACAGAGATCTCTCTTGAATTCGTTATGGTCGCTATCACAATGAATATCAATTACAGGAGATATAAAGGAATATACTATTGGAATACACTGAGTGCAGTATGAATTTACAGATAAGGAGGAGGGAAATTATTTACAAATTTTTAAGATTGAAGTAGTACAATCTTTTCACCCCTAGAGAGTACAAAAGGCTTGTTTCTAATGAGTGTCTTCAAATAACTGTTTCATTACCTCTGACCTGTTTTGCCAGCTCTGAAAACACTCAAAAATACCAGCTGAGATCAAAGCAACCTGAAACCTGTTCCATAATAGAAGTTCATCCTTTCTTCAAATTTTCATGTATTCATATTTGAAATATACTGTGCCTTTCATGCACAACATCAAATGCAGACACATATTGTTCAGCCCATTGAAAGATACATAAGCAAATACACAAGCCAACATATGATAATCAATTCTCCTTCAGCCATTTCATTGCTTTTATTTGAGGCCAACCACTGACTTCAGTAGACTTATTCCAGATTTTACACCAAATGAGTAGAAAATCTGGCCAACAGTTTGCCTTCCTCCTTTTGTTTTATTTTACTGCAAACTGCAATAGTAACATAGAGTACTGTACATGAATATCAAGAAACTACGGCCAGGAATTTCAGAGGGCTCTGGATAATAGCTTCCCTTGAGAAACCAGACTAAAGGAGTTAAGTTTTCTAGTGCAACATTTCATTGAGATATACTGCATATTTATGTACAGCAAATAACTCACAATCACTTGCTTGATTTCTGCTAGTGAAATGGCTACACACAAATCAATCATTATTTCCTTGGGTTTCTTCATTATTTTAACTTGACAGGTACGTTTAATTATTTTTATTCTACGGCTGAATGGCAAAAATTACAAATATCCTCTGCACTGCTGTTTGTGATAGATAAAAAAATGACGCAGGCACATTTTTATGTTTTGTGTAAGTGAATGCAAAATACCCCTCAGCGTAAAGAGCAAGTTCAGCTTTTTCCAAAACCTGAATGTGCAATCTAGATGTTTAATTTTTGTAAAAGTCACATGGATCGATGCTAATAGTAGATTCATGCAGAAAAAAGTAAGAGTATCTTCCAGGAAAAGCCATTTAAGAAATAAGAAACTGAAATTAATAGTCACAAAAATATTTTACAGTACTCACATAGCTCTGATTTTTTACGTTGCACAGGTAATGCAACCACTAAGAAATTAGATGTGTACTAACTTACAGAAGTGTTAAAAGTTACATATGTGCTGACGTATTTCTACATTTTTTTAAAAAATCTAAATGCTCAATTTCTTCCTCCAAAGTAACTTTTAGGGCTATAAAGAAGGATATTACCCACAATTTCCTAAGTGGCTCCAGGATGCAAGAAAAGCGGCTTGCAGTAATTGTTCTAGTAATAAGAGCTATTATCTTACGTGTGGCTAAGAAATATTTAGACAGAAATGCAATGAGCCTGTATTATCATGACAGATGAACCTGTTAGCTTGTGTTTTTCTGAATCCCAATGCTACAAAATTCTATTTTACAGTCAAAGCCTACAAATAGTAAAAGGCAGAAGCTGAATATGCACAGAACTGAGTTCCAGTGAATGAAGAAGAAACGGCAGCAACTCCTCACACAAAAAACAGTAACTGTGTAATTTCATGTGGCACTAGCTCTGTGTGGTGTTCCAGCGGGGTATCTGCACTGTCGGGTTGGCTCCCCCTCTGCTCTGCTGCTGTGTCCCCACACATCCCCACTGCATATGTATTCATTTTCCTTTCCATGAATCATGCAGTTTCCTGGGCTGGGAGATGTTGATGTGAAAGAGCTTGACCTTATAGATAGTATGGAGACAGGACAGTTCCTACCCCTCAGCCCTGCCACCAGCACTTGCTCCTTGATGTGATCACAGAGGATGCACAGACATTTCCTTCTGTGAGCAGCTGCCCGGCCTGGTGGGCGAGGGAGAGGCTGTGGCTGGTGTGTCCTGGGCCTTAGTGAAGCCTCTGACACCGTCTCCCACAGCCTCTCCTGCAGCCACCGGCTGCTCATGGCTGCCCGGGGGGCTCTGCGCTGGGGTCAAAGCTGGCTGGGCGGCCGGGCCGGAGAGCGGTGGGGAATGGAGTCACATCCCGCTGGCGCCGGGCACTCGGGGGGTTCCCAGGGCTCACGGCCGGGCCTGTCCCTTTAACATCTTTACCAAAGGGGCTAGACAAGGGGATGGGGTGCGCACTCAGTGTATTTGTTGATGATGCGAAGTTGGGGTTTAGTGGTGGACTTGAAAGACCCAGTAACCCAGGTTGGACTTGATGATCTCAAAGGTCTTTTCCAACCTAAATGACTCTATGATTCTATAGACACTGACACCAAGACTGTGCACTCTGTATATATGCAAGATGTATGTTTGCACTCTCACTGCTTACACAAGAGGCTTTTCCTTCTGTCTGAACGGTGCAAGGTAGGGATGGGTGACAAAGGGGCAAAAGCTTAGGGAAATACACAGCCAGAGTCTTGCCATTTTACTTGCAGAGAGATCTCTGCTTGCTGTTAAGTCTTGGGCTATTGTTTTTCCTCACTGCAATGCTACAAAACAAAGGAATAAACTTCTGTCAAGAGATGGCAAAAGAACACAGGACAGCAGCTTGCCAGAAAGAGTAATTTTTTTAAATTTGTCCTGTGCATTTCTTATGGAGGAACGATCCCTGCAACACAAGCTTGGATATCATCATGCCTCCAAGAATCCCATTCCTACGCTGCTTTGCAATCCCCACGCAGCTCGATTGGTTATGCTCAGCTTCACAGTCCTGAAGAGAGGCACAGCAAGAGGAAGAGCTGGGAGCATCCTGCCAATAACCACAAGAAACACCTCAAAAGAATGGTTGCTACAGTTACAGGATCTTTACTTGAGTCAGCCTCTGCATATTCCTATTCTGGGAATCTGGCTGCCCTTGACAAGGTGGGCTGGCCAGGCTAATACAAGAGAAACTGCAGGAATGCCTCACCAGAGAACTCCCGTCTGAATGCCAAGATGTGATACAAGCAGGGTAAATGTGCAGCAATCCAAGAAGCGGCTCTATATATTTTTTTGACGGAAGGCCGTGGCTGACAGTGCTGAGTTAGCCAAAAGCTCAACAAGACCCCAAAACATGTACTTTAATTCTTAAAATAAGTGTGCTTACTTGGGGCTAGATTCCTGCAAAAAACATTTCCTGTTCTCTAAGTAGTAAGTAACAGAAATTGAATACAGGTGCGTGCCGCAAGCTGGCCCTCTCTCGCCCTTTCTTGTTCAATTATTTTAGGGCCACGGAGCAGCATTTATGTGTCTATTCCACAGAATGTTCAAAGTGCTAGTTTACACCAAATTTCCTTGCAAGTTCACTATTGGTAATGGACATTATGTGTTCATGAAACTTTCTAAAAGCTGTATAATTATATATATATTTTAATTAGAAATAGACTTACTAACATATTCTTTATGTGCAGATTCTTCCTTTGATTTTATAGTCAAACAGCAGAAAACACTTCATATGAAAATAATTCACACAGCTACATTTCCCCCACTCGGGAGTTTTAAAACCTCATCTTGGCAGTCTCTGCTTTGGCTTTGTCTCATGCAAAAATGTTGGCCTCCCTGAGGTTGAAAAGCTCTTCTTTAGCACAGCCCTTACACAAGCCCATTTTTCGGGGATCACTGCTTTGCTAAGGAATTACTAAAGCTTTTACCATTTAAAAGGAAAGGTATGGTGAAAACTATCCCAAAACACTACTTTCTGTAACACCTTTCTTTTTTCTTTCCTTTTATCTTAACCTTTTTTTTTTTTTTTTTTTTTAAATGCCCAAAATCATACCAGTAGCAAGCCAGTTCTGCAGCCCTGGTGCTCAAGGGACGTCACCAAAGACTCTCATCACTTAGCAAACGCAGCAGCACCTCTGCCCTTAAATTCAGGAACTCTTTTTACACCATTATGCTCCAACTGGCTGCAATCTGCCACTTGGTGTTGCTTGCTGCTGTGGCCACGCTGAGATAGGGTAGTTCTCACAGGGTTTCCAAATGGCACCCACAGTAATTTATGTTAAGCCCAGAGATGGCATATTTCAGAGTTTGTGTCCAAAAGGAATTCATGCCCTGGCTTAGGCTATTGCATCAACGTCTCCACATTTTTTCCTGAGGGAAGCTTTCCAAGCTGCTGTTAAAGACAGCATTAATCTGGAGACTTTCATGTGGTCTAGCACTTGCTGTGTCCCTATTACAATATCTACAGAGCTATTACTTTTTGCCATGGCATTTAGAAACTATGTAGAAACTGGAAGAATTCGAGGCCATGTTAGATGTCAAGTGACAGAAAGAGACAATTCCATGCCAGCCCTTCCCTATGTGAATTTAAAAGATAAATTGGAAAGCCTTGGGGAGGGTAGGAGAACATGTAACTTTATTCTTAAGTCTAAAAGTCTCCAAGATCCCTCAAAAACATACTTTGTAAGGAAGAAGAACTCCGAGAGAGTACAATAAACCTGCAAAGGGATAACCATAGAAATGGCCAACTCTGTCGCTATCACATTGGCACATGTGTCGGAGAGTCACCAGGCGATCAGCAGTGCAGGTGTTTGACCAGCTGAATGGCACCGACAGGCAAAGACTCATTCTTTTCCTCTAGCTGCTCGAACACTTGTGCTCATTGGCATGGTCATTTCTGTGACTCAGAAGGGAGCAATTTGGCTGCCAAATCTAGACTGAGAATGGGAATTGGCATGCTTAAGCTTACTGCTTAAAGCTTTAAGAGCTTTAAATATTAACTTGGTTCAACTTGCATCACACCCTTACAGTTACTGCTGCAGAAATTTAGATGCCAGCAGCAAGTTGGCTCAAGATTTTGTCCCATTTTTCTCAGCAACTCATAGGCCACTACTCTGTGTCTGGAAGCAACAGTCATCTGATCTAATGAACCACTCTGGGCACAATTCATCCATTCCTTATCAAGAAAAAATTACTACAGATCTGAGTGAAAAGTTTGCTTCTTCTGGTATTTATCTGAACAATCAGTACTTGTGGCTTACATCAGCAAAACTATTCATTAGACTAGTAAGCTTTGTGCTCCTGCTGAGCCAGAGGTTGGTCTAGATGACCTCCAGAGGTCAATTCCAACCAGAATTATTCTATGATGCTGTGATAACTACAGTATTCCTGAAAGACAGAAAAGGGGGCTGCAAGGAAGCACTTCTCACACTGTATCTTTTACATCAAAATAATAGATACTGCCTAACTTAGCAGTCACATTTTTTGGTTAAAGTTTTAGGTCCCAGCATTCCTGGAGTTCCTGTAAGCACTCCAGCCAGCCATGCCTTGATACTGGCTCATGCAAAAGTGAGACTCTGGTTCCTTCTGCACTGAGATTGGGTGTATAAATCAAAGAATACCTGTGATTTTTGTGACAGCTTGCCAGAAGCAAATGCATCTCTGAATGTAAACTTTGCTATTTTAAATTACGTTAGACAACTAATGGTGAATTACAGTAGGGAAAGCTAGATTTTCTGAAACAAAACACCATCTACTGTTGCTCTAGATTACATAACGTAAGTAAAGTTCGTGCTAACATGACAAAAGAGCGCTGTTTCTGTCTAAAATCCACAAACATCTTCCCATTATAATCTATATTCTACATTTTTTCCTGTGTCTTAAAAGCTAGGCCTGCTCACACAGGTCCTCTGATTCTCCTCCACTGAAGAACAACATTACCGTACAGACTTAGATGAGTTTAATTGGCTCCTCAATTTTTCTCATGTTTTCTCAGGCTGTTGTTGAGGTAAAAAAGCCTTCTCACCTGAAAAGCTAAAGTCACTGTTGAATATGAAGGAAGGAAGCAGCAAACCATTGAAGAACACAAGGTTAGCACGCTGATTGCCTGCAGAAACAGCTGCAAACGTTAGACAATGTGTAGAAGTCTTCACATTCTGTCTATCCCAAAATCTCCAAAAGCACCTTGCACAGTGCTTAGAAAGCAGGGGGCATTTCACAGGGTTGCTCCTGTGCCTATCTTTTCCAGTTTGGGGGAAGTCCTCCTTTGGTCTTTTGCAGTACTGTCTCCCTAGCACAAACCCCAGTGATGTGATAGTCCCTGCAATGCAGTATCACCAGAGAAAGTACAAGAATTGTGCTTTGCCCTTGAATGCAGATGTGGCCGTGCTTTGATACATGTTGACTGACTGCCCTTAACAGTTTCCATGCTGCTTGTAGAAAAAAAAAAATAGTCTGGACACTAAATAGGTTGTTCATTGGGGCAAGAAATGAAAACACGTGTATGTTGCAAGACTCTTTGTAGAAAAGTGCTTCTTTTTAGACCTCCTCTAGCTAATTCTTCTACAACATAAACACACAAAGGATAAATCCACACTATTTACACTATGCTGACAATATTTACCATGGTGGGGTATCAGATTCCAGCTACTGGTGTGGTAACACAGTGCTAATACTAATGGCTCTGAAATGGTTCTGAGAGTGGCTGCAAGTCTTCTCAGGAAATCCTGACTCTCTGCCAACTTGTTGGCTGTTATTTCCTTTTTCAATTCACCTTGTGTTGACTCTAACAATGCCAACGGTGCGTTAGCGTGTGGGCGTGCACAGAAATATATTTCTGGTTTGTAACATATAAGAGCCTTTAGCAGCTCTGGAAATACAGAGCTGAAAGTCTTCATTTACATGTATTTCAGGCTATATGTTATAGAAAACGGCTAAGACAGACTAGCTTCATTAGTACAAACAGCAAAACCTGATTTTCTTTAATGGCTTTTAAAAGTTATTTTCATTTTTAATACAAACTGTCAAAGCATGCACAGTTAATTTCTCACATTATCTTTTCATTTTCTGATAATCGTGCCCAACTACTGTGCCTGTATGCCACGTTTTGCCCTATTTACTTCCCACCCTAGCTGTGGGACAGAGAATTTAATCAAAGTGAAATATTTCAATTTCATCCCCAAACTCTACCAGTTCTTTTCCTATGCATATCTTGCTTCAAGGCTTGGACCATGACTTTGCAGGACTACAGTGAAGGGTGGGGTAAAACCCCTACGTATACATTTTTCTTTGCCCAGGTACGTTGCAAAGTGTGCACACAAGACCAAAGCAGCATGTGAGGCCCTTAACGACAACCTGCTGCACACAGCAGGGTCCACAGCTCCCTTTTTGTGCTGCACCGAGCTAACTACATGGCACTCAAACCAATAGTAACAGGCAGATGTAACCCAGGGAGAATGTTTTTCACCACTAATATTAATGAAGTTGTCACTTACAAGTTCTTCACATCAATGATTCCTCGAAAGGCTTTTCTAGGGATTCCTTTTATCTGATTTTCACTCAGGTCTCTGAATAAGGGAAGAGAAAAAAAATACATCATATTAACAAAGAGAGCACATTTCCCAAATCTACATGAGATAACGGAACATACACATGCTCAGAAAAGTAAATGTTTCTGGATTTGTTACGCCATACAATGGTTTCAATTTTCTTCATCTCCTCTGTGGCATAAGCTGAAACGACTCTCCAACAAAACCCACCAGAATTCGTGATACAAATGATGGAACTTCCAGAAAACATCACTCAGATGTGGTCATGACACTGGCAACAATGCCATGATTCACTGTCAGAGCATCTGCAGCCAAATCTTATCCCTTGAAATTGCAACCCTGTAGCGTAAATATAATTTTCTTACCATGTTCCTGTTTGTTTAATGACTGCAAAAATACTTGGCTACCCCTGCTCAGATTACAGCCTCTTATTTAAAATTAGTATTCAGGAAAAACATGACAATCATTTTCTTGTGAGTTTTGCAAATTTACAGTGAAAATATCTTGATGCACTGCATTAAAAAAGACCACTGCATTGCGTATCAATGGGAAGGAGAGCATTTCTAATGTCATTTAAAATAAACAAAACCAGCAGCAATTCATACTGTCTTCCTAGTACTTAAAACATTACAAAATCTTTCAATTTAAATCATTAGATCTGCATTGTGAGTGCAGTAGAGCAATAAGCACTGCAAGTTGCACTTTTATCTTACACAAACTGCATTCAGTTGCTTTTTCCTTTGATGTCCTATAAATGTTTCCACCTCAGCCAGTGCCAATGGAGGCAGGAAGGAGGGCATCAGGAATGGGAGGGAAACAGACACAAAATCAGAAAGTTGGGATGTTCTTGGTCTTAGGAAAAGCAGGACTCACAATGCTTTCTTTGCTGGTACCCTGTTAGCATGGAAGAGAGGGACTGATTTCACTCCAGTGCAGGGTATAAAGTGGGGGGAAGAGAAAAGTGTAAGATGACAAAAGGCAGGCAGAAGATTGAGAAAGAAAAACATAAGAAATAAGCAAATGGAGGAAATGGAAGGCACAGGGATGGCTGGACAAAAGGACAAAGAAAGGTGATGCCACAGTGCAGGATATTACACAGTGCATGGTTTGGTGTGTCTGTGTCCCTGTGTTATACAAGGCCAAGACTTTGCCCCATTTTCAGGAAGAAACTGTGGCTTTCTAATGGCTATTAAGACGGAACGGCAGTCATCTGTACTCACCACCAGATACTCTTTTCTGTAAGTACATTTTGTGTTGCAGCAAGCCTTCTTCCTAGTCTCCACCAAATTGGCTTTATCAAATGACAGGCCAGAAATCAGAGCCTGTCACAAAAGCCCACATTGACATTGTGGGTCAAGACGTGTCACGCAGGGCTTTCTTCTGCTTTCCATCAGACAGATAGAAAAAAGAGGGGACTATGTCCTTGTCATGAGACTAATTCAATTTATACCAGTCATGCAGTCTACACCAAATTCTCAAAGTAGCCACAATTGTCCATTCAGACTATCGCAAACAAAAATGTGCTGCTGGATACAAGTCTTTCTTTCAAGCCAGATTAAAATTCTTTGTGACCTTCACAATTTGTTTAACACTGATCCACACCCTGACCCTTCCTTCACCTCCCCTTTCTTTTGCCGGCAACAAAATATTAGTTCTTTAAAGACAGACCTTCAACCCAGACAAATGATCAGGCAACCCGGATGGAGAAGAGTCGAAAGTAAAGTGTATTTCAGACCTATAAAAAGAAAGTCTTATCCTGAAGACCGACTTCATGACAGGGAGTCACTTTGGTGTGACAGTGAGGCACAGCAGAGCTACGGACAACGGTAAAAACCATGACAAAATGGCTTAGGAAGGCAAAAATTAGGAAGATATGAAAGCCACACAAAGCAGAACAAAATGGGCTTGAAAAAGTAAATTGTGTGATCAAATAAAACCACACTACACCCACCAACACCTCAAGCTGCATTTGTCTAGCATTCTATTGTGCACTATTTCAAATCAGGTTTCAAAATAAATTAGGTTATTAAGCTTTTTTTTTTTTTTCCTAATATCATTGTGGTCTAAATGGCTAATTTATATTTTTGCTTTCTACTTTGTCTTTACGCTCAGCTCTCAGTTGCAGTCAGGCAAAACCAGACGACTTTAGGAAATTCATCCATTTTCTATGACAATCTTTTTATAAATACTATTACTATTATTTTCCATTTAGGCACTCTCCTCCAGCTAGCAATACTGCCTTTCTAAATCTCCGGGATCGTGGACTGATTTCATAAATATCTCTAGTGGTCTGAAGAACTGATGGCCTGCATGGCATTAGTGATGCAGCATGGAAGAAAATTCACAAATGCATGCTTCATTTTCCGGAACTGCTTTCTCACAATTATAATTGTCCCTTTCTGAGATGGTTAGGTATAGTGTTCCTCTCTGCTTCCTAACACTGTGCCAAACTTTCATTAGGTGCCTTTTGTAAGGAAGCACCCACCAACCAGGCTCAGCCCGGGCACTTCACAAAATTTGCTCTGAGGGAGTAGAAGGCTGTAACAAGCAACTTGTCCACGTAGTTTATCTTAAAAGTTTAAGCTTTTTGTTCCCTGCTTCTCATACCGGACATAATGGGAATCTCTCATTGACAGTATGTAAAATAAATATTAGTTATTACTAGTAACTGCAGAAAAACAGATTAAATTAATGTGAGGCCAAAACAAAATCCTAAAAAAAAAACAGACAGAAGAATTTTGGTATTCAAGAAAAAATAAACAATAAATCTGAAGAAAAATAAATTATAATTACTAACACATTTCCTATTTCTTAGACAGAGGTTTCAAGCCACCTATTTCTGTAATGAAAGACAAGTCCAATGCATGGGTGCATGATGGATCCTAAGGAGGAAGTCTAAAAAATTCCAGCTTTAGCGAAACATACAATTTCAAAAATCCTCACCCTAATAGACATGTTAGAGAGCTGACAAAAACACTTGACCTAAGGACAAAGTAAAATGTGCTAATATGTCAGCAGCACCCTCCTTCACAAAGCTTCCTCTGGATAGAAAGCAGGAAGCCCAACAATGGAAACACGTTCATTTGCATCTGATAAAACAGACATGTTGAGCTAAACTAATATTTTTAAATTAAATTATTCTTCCTCTTATTTTGATAAATATAGGCAAGTTTCATCCAGTTCAATGGGCCACACAGCTTTCATGCAATGTAAATGTCACCGAGATTCTGCAACCAGCCACAGCCTTGGTAAAATGCAGTCTCTTCTGGAAGTGTACCCCTGCCTCCTTCATACAGGGGTCCTGTTCGATAGAAACACACTTGAAAAGCCCTCGGCAGTAGATCACAGAGGAACAACTAGGTGAAAAGCACAGCAGGTGACGGTACTGGGTCCGTTTGACCAACAGCTTCCACAGCCAGCAGCGTGCAGTGAATGTCCCTAAGGAAACAGCACTCTCATTCCGGAGATGGGGAAACAGAGCCACAGAAATATTAAAGAACTTTGACTTCAAGTTTGCATAGATGAGAGACACAGGAGCTAACAAAATCCAGCAGCTGTGGCTCACATGCCCTCACAGCACAGCAGACCACACATTAGTCTAACCCAGATTCAAACAAGAGTTGGCACAAGTAGATAGATTTTTTAGTTTTTATTTTAATTTAGCTAAAGTGCTTTGGACACAGATTAACTCCCTCTGAAAGTCTAATATTGTTTTCTTGATCTTCAAATGTGAATTGCAAGAGTCTTACTGATAAAAGGATTGGAAAGGAAAAAAACCCACCCAAAACTGCTGACGTTTTCTAAGTGCCTCTGCAGTCTTTGCTATAATGCTGGTTTTAGCTTCCTGCTCTAACGCTGGTTTTTGCATCCTAAGTGAAATTTCAGCTATCTAAGATAGCAATAAAATACATTAAGACTATTTTTTTTCCCCGTGACAGAACATAAATCAGTTAATTGGAACACAGACCCTATGAACATTCATAAATCAAGTCTTCATTTGAACTACAGATCTAAAACATTAAAATAGCTACTTTAATACAACTTGCAAAGTTACAATGGTACTGAAAATAAGATGTATTATATGAAACCCCCCAAAATCAACACTGAGAGCATTATGCTTAGGTTGTCTCCCTTTTCAGAAACAAAAAAGCCCTTTGAGCATTTACCAGTTGTTTCCCAGATCTTTTTTGGCATACAGACTCTAAAATTTAAAAAGACTATTTTTTAACAAAGAACTTCCTGAAAAGTGCTTTATTAAGAAGTATTTATTGTGGTTGAACACTACTTTTTTATTATTTCTCCCGCTCAAATGGGCTAAAAGAGAGATTGCCATTCAGTGTTAGCCTACAAAGAACTAGACTTGCCTTTGATCTCTAAAAAGTTTAACGCAAAGACTTAAAGAACTAGTTATCAAGAGCAGATGCTTCACAGCCAAACATGTATCTTTCCCAGTATGTTATTGTATGTTGATCCCATAATAAAACTGTAAATTCACAGAGTTAACCATTAACACATGGGACCAATGTTCAACTGAAATGAAGGAAACTCCAGAATAACTAACCTGATTCCTTCAAGTACCTTCTAGCTTATTCACAATTCAGTTGCTTCTTGGAATAATAATGTAGAGCTCACACACAACTCTCTCTGTAGCAGCTGATACAAAACCATAAGACAATAAGTGGTTGATTCAAGTGTATGTGGGGCTTGAAAGTGCAAAATAAGCAATTGTTTTCCATCACCTCTTCCTGACACAAGCTTGTTTTGCTTACTTTGCAAAATAAAACTAACAGAAAGGTATGAACACTGATTTTAAGAGCCAGCTGCCACCAATGTTAAGAAATAAATACTTTGCTCACTATCTTCACTCCAGCTACAGAACGCCCAGCCAAGAAAAATGAGAATTAGTTAATCCATCTCGGTAGCCTTGTTCACATTCTTTCACCAAATAGGATTTCTGGGTTAAAAACATTTCACTCATGCATTTACCAAAATAAAATAATAATAAAAAAGAAGTTCTTGAGGTTTTGTGCATTACTGAAGTTCAGTGACTATTCTTCAAACCAAGATTACTTTACAACTGGACTAAAACCAGACTGAACTACTCTGCAAAAGGTCACATACTTAACACAAACTGGTCAGTGCAATTTGTCTCATTAGAATGAGTTTTCATTTGTACAGCATGTTACACATAAACTCTATCTTACAATGTTTTACTGAATTAAATACCACAGTTAAGGAATTAAAGAGTAACAGATGGGGGAAATTAGAGAGTATAAATCAAAGAGAATAGGTATCTCTAAGTAACACATAATAAAAGATAAGCAAGTCAGTGAAGTGGGGAATGATACAAGTCAGCTTTTTTATAGAGCAAGAGCTGGAGAGAAGGTAACTTCTACAGCCAGTGAAGAGAGAGTGCAAAGGGACCAATACTCACTATGGGAAGACTGCAAGACAAAACAGATAACATGCAAAGAGGTAGAAAGACCAAGAAAATCCATAAGGAAAAAAAGTTTACTTAATTATATCTGTAACAATTCCAGCACAGAATATTCCAGCACATTCACAGTGTCTTTTTCT